>NC_135491.1:59189130-59404987 GCF_052094955.1 Ictidomys tridecemlineatus
CTCAGGTGGTGATAGAGACTGAGGGTCTCAGTGGTGACAGAGACTGAGGGTCTCAGGTGGTGACAGAGACTGAGAGGCAGGGTGGGCTGAGGGCTAGAAGCAGGAGAGCGGTGCTCAGCTGCAGTCTGAAGGCTCTGCTGGAGGAGCTCCTTCCTGGATCAGGCCTTCGACTGGTTGGAGGAGGCCACCCGCGTTACAGGACAGTGGGCTGTCCTCAAGTGTGCAGACTTGGGTTCCAACCTCATCCCAAACCCCTCACGGAGTACCCAGAGAGTGATGACCCCGTGCATGGACACCGTGACCCAGCTGAGCTGACGTGGAATTGAGCCTCACGGTGCCCAGTAAATAGCTGTTGGGTGACTACATGAACAGTCCTGGGCCAGGCGGAACCCAGTTCTGGTCGGACTGAGTCTTCGTTAGCATGAATCGGGGTGGACATGAGAGTGCCCCCGCAGGCCAAGGCCAGCACCTCCCCACGCCTGCCTCTCGCAGTGGCCTCAGCCCTGGCCTCCTATTGGTCCCCTGCAGGAGGGAGACGAGGCTCGTCCAGGGCCAGCTCGGCCACCTGCCCGCTGCTGGGCCACCTGCCCACTGCTCGCCACCACCAGACATGCCTGGCCCCGCAGGGTGTGCCTCCGGTTCCGATCAGCATGGCGGTGGCCTCCAGGTGGCCGCCAGCTCCTCCTGGCCTCCCTCACCCCCCCACCTCCCGGAGTCGGGGAGTCGTGCAGAGCCGGTCCTCGGACATGGGCCTCTGGGCTGCAGCTTGGCTTCTCACTCCTGGGCCCCTTCAGCTTTGCCACCAGGCCCTGGCAGTCTCGAATGCCACTTAGAGCCAGGGCTGGCTCGGCCTCCCCGAGCCTCGGCTTCCTCGGCTGTAAAGTGGGGAAACATCCTGAGCTCAGGTGGGCAGGTGCTGGCCTGGCCTGGGCATTTCCTGTCGTCCACACCGATGTCCCCGTCTGGGCGCCCCAGAGCACCCGTCCTCCCCACCTGGGCCCGGGCTTCCCCCAGGGGAAGCTTCAGGGAGGTGAGGTCACTCCCAGCTCCCTGTGGATTGAGGAACCTCAGCCCAGGTGAGTTCCCGCAGGCCAGGGGAGGTGGCCGGCTGGCCGCAGGCACCGCTGTGATGGGCCGAGTGGCCCCGCTCTGCCCTCTGCGCCTGTACAACAGGCTCGGCCCCTTTGACTGCTCAGTGTCGGGGGCGACAGCAACCGTCCCTTCTTCCTTCCCATCTGTCCATCCAGTGACTGTGGAGCACCTACTGTGCGCCCGGCGGTGTGAAGGACGGGGACACAGTGCTAACAGCCACCTGCTCCCTGCTGCCTGGACGGCAGAGCCCAGGGACACAGCCTGCTCCACTGGTCTGCGTGTCCCTCCTGCTGCAGAGGCCCCGGCCACCCTCCCTGCCTGGCTTCCTCTGCTGGCTCTCAGTCCCTTCCCTCCTGCCCCAGGGGATCTGCCTCGGTAATTACCTCTGCTTCTCTCCAGGGCCGGCTCCTGCCTCCCCAGCTGGAAGGAGCAGGTCCCCGTCCCTTCCGGAGGGACAAGAGCCCTCGTCTACTAGCATGCAGCCACTGGGCAGCCTGTCCTGGCCAGCTTGGCCATCCCCAGCACTCGGGGAGGGCAGGGACTCCTGTAGTCTCCTCTTCACCAAGGAGAAGCTAGCAACCCTCGCCCAGAGAGCCATCGCAGGTCGGCCTCCAGGTGGGACTGGACCCAGCAGCGCTGAACACTCAAGCCCTCCCCTGTCCAGCCCCAGGCTCTCAGAGTTAGGTGAGCCTGGCCGCAGACCTCGGCCTGGGGGTGGAATCCAGCTGCCCGCAGCTGAGTACGGGCCGTCTCTTGGAGCAGAGCCTGTCCTTTCACGTGTCCACACGGCTGCTGCAGAGCCCACAGTCTTTTTTTATTTTTGGCCCTGGGGACTGAACCCAGGGGCCCTCGACCACTGAGCCACACCCCAGCCCCATCTGAATTTTATTTAGACAGGGTCTCTCTGAGTTGCTTAGCGCCTCGCTGTTGCTGAGGCTGGCTTTGCCCTCGCCATCCTCCTGTCTCAGCCTCCCGAGCCGCTGGGATGACAGGCGTGGGCCACCGTGCCTGGCAGATCCCGCAGTCTTGACGGAGGCTGCACAGTTCAAACATGAACAAAGCTGGCCGGTCCCTGAGCCGCCACAGGACACAGTGAGGAAGGGGACTGCTCGGAGCCTCTTCCTCCTGAGCCCTGAAGACTTCCGGTTCACCTGCGGAGCCACGTCTCCCACAAGGACCCCCTGGAAGGCAGGCGTCCAGGTTGCTCAGTCGACAGCAGAAATCAGACGTCCAGAAGTGTCTGCTGCCCGCGGTGTGAGACCGCCTGGGATCAGCTCGCGATGTGAACGTCTGACAGGAGGAAAGCAGCCGTCCATCCTGGGTGTCCTGAGCGGGTCGGATGCTCTCAAGCTCAGAAGCCCAGGAAGAGGAGGTAACGTAGGAAACTGAGTTGGGACCGTGCCTGACGTGGGGGACACAGAGGTGGTGGGACTCGAGAGAAGCGGGAAGCACCTTCCGTGCCTGAGGTGTGGACCAGGAGGTCGCCTGCGCCACCGCCCTGGCCTGAAGCCATGCACCAGGCTTTCTTTCTCCACGAATCTCAATTGGCAGCTGGCGGTGGCCCAGGCCCCTTCAGTGGTGGGGGTCCACCGTCCCCCGGGCCTCAGTGTCTGGGGTGAGTCCTGGCGTCCGGGTAGGTAGGGATGGCTGGGACTTTCTCAGGCCAGGCGGGGAGGGTGTCCACTGTCACAGCCCGGATCCCACTGAACAGACTGTCACATGACAGTCTCAACTGCAAGGGGGGCTGGGAAATGGCGTCCCCTGTATTCCCAGGAGTAGAAGGAGACGGCTTGATCGGTGTCTACCACAAGTTCTCCTGTTATCCCACCACTTCAATAATGCGTCTCTACTGAATCAGCACCGTAAACATACAGGAAATAAAACAAAACGCAGATGGCCCTGGGAGTTGCATTTCTAACGTAATGTCCCAGATTTCATAAGCATCCTGCACCTTTGTCCACTGACATCTGCTTTATACAGTCACGATGCACAGAAGTCCTTGGGAGGATTCTTCTGGGCATCCCCTATATTTGGGTTATATTTAGGCACAACTGTTATTTCTTGGTTTGGGAAGGTGTTTGCATTAAACCAATTGGAAAAACAAGCTAAAGACTAAGTTGAGACCTGAGCTTCAACGACTTGGGAGGGGGCTGCTTGGTAGGAGGGTGCAGGGTGGGGCCCCCACATCCAGCTTCAGGACTTACTATCTCCTGGGAAATTGGAGATATCAGTAAGGAACCCCCAGATGTCGGTGAGGGCCATGGCTTGGGAGCAGGGTGGGGAGGGGTGGCGGGTGAAGGTTGGTGCTGCTGAACACCCACACGTGCAGCTCAGAGAGGGGGTCTTGTTTGTTTCTGCTGCGCTGGGGATGGAGCCCAGGGCTCACCACTGAGGCACACCTGAAGACCCCGTGTGACCAGCAGCGGGTTCAGCCGTAGAACATTCCCGTCCACCTCCAGCCTGGACTCCTGCTGCGAGGGCAGCTGTTGCAAGAGTCATTTTAGCTGCCCCGTTTCAGCTCTGAGGACCACGACGGAGCCGCTCCTCTGCTCCTCTCCTGCTGTGGCGGGACCAGGGAGGGAGCCAGATCTGTCTGCTCGCTGCCTCCTGTGAATATGCCACACACCGGAACCATTTTCTAAGACTCGCGGGGGAAAGCAGGTTGATCCAAGGAGAACTCCAAGCAGCCCCATCCCCGGCTCTGGTGCAGGAGGAGCCTGGACCTGTCCAGCCGCCCAGGGAGGCCTGAGTGCGGCACCCCGGGGCCTGCTCCCCTGCAGGATGAGCCTTCCGGTCACTCTGGCTCTCTGCTTTCCACTGGCACTCCACAGCAAAGGCCACCGCCCCCCTGAGGAACGAGCAGCCAGGCTGGAGTGGCCTGGGGTGGCCACAGCCCTGACCACAGGCGGGACTCCAGTCAGATGCAAGTGCTGGCCAGAGCCACCAGAGAAGCTCAGAGCTCCCTGCGCCTGCACCGAACGGAAAAGGTCTGCAGGACTCCGGGTCCCCTACCCCAGGCAGCCAGGGAAGGGGAGGCCCCGCCAGACCTGTCCCCAAAGCCCCTTCACAAGATACCCCCCCTTCCCTTCCTTGAGAGCTAAGAGCACGTGGACTAGGCAGGAGGGGGGTTTGGATCAGAGGCTGTTTAACCTTCAGATAGATCAGATGGCTCAGTCCAGAGCAGGGGCTCCAGACTCAGGCCCCCCGGGCTTTGCTGGCCACTGTCCAACCACTGTGGGGCTCCAGGAAAGCTACTCTGCCTCTCTGAGCCTCAGCTCCTCCTCTGTAAAGTGGGGATAATGGGAGGAGTCCATATAGGGTGACTGTGAGGATTGAATGGGTCAATAAATAAAAAAGCTTTTACAATATCGGTGAGCCCAAAATAAGCTCTCCATATCTGTAAGATGTGCACACACACACACGTGTGCACAAGCACCTGTGCCAGCACACGGGCATGTGACACACATGTGTGCACAACATACATGCATGTATGACACACAGATGCACAAGTCGACATGAGTCAGACACACAGACGCACGTGCTGGCACACGTCATGCACTGGACCTCATGAAGTGTGCACCAGGACCTTCAAGACGGGGCGTGCTCCCCCAGGCCCACCCAGCACTTGCCCTGCCTGAGGTCCAGAGGCCTGGCCCGGCTCAGCCTCACCTGACCTGCGTCTTCCTGGGGGTGGGGGCAGAGGTGGGGTGGCAGTGGCTTCTCACGGGACGGGTTTCCTGGGAGGTGGTCGACAACGCTGACTGTAGTGAATGTCACTTTCAAGTGGTGAAGATGGTCAATTTCACACTAAGGGAATTTCAGCTGGACACAGAAGCAGGGGTGGGGGCAGATCAGGACAGGCACAACTCCAGGGCCCCGGGCAGTCTGTGATGGATGGGGGCTGCCCCTGAGTTTATTTCAGGGGACTGCGGACGCCCGGTGGGTGTGTCAGCTACCCAAACCCTGGGGCTCACCACAGCAATCGATGAGCACCTCACGGTTTTTGTGGGTTAGGATCCAAGCTCCTTCCTGAGCTGCCTGGCTGGGGTCCCCGGGCAGGTGGGGGGCGGCGCCCCCAGCGGAGGCTGCACCCCCACACCCTCCGGGCTGCTGGCGGGCCTGGCTCCTCACCGGCTCTCTGTGGGAGTCCATGGGAACTGCAGCAGGCAGCTGGCTTCCCACAGTGGGCGATCCCAGAGCAGGGAGCAGGGAGCAGGGAGGAGGGAGAGGCCAGAACAGGGGCCCCAGCCAGGCATGCACCTCAGTGGGCCCTGGTGGGCACAGGTGCCACGCTGCCTCTGCCCTTGGTCAGTGGGTCTAGAGTCTGAGGCCTGTCCAGCCCCAGGTCCTGCCACTGCCAGGCCTCGCAGGCTGGTGGGGACAGTGTGGTCCACCACCTGAGGCGTTTCCATGGAGAGAGGGCAGGGGAAGCCTGGGAGCCCAGGGAGCACGGTGGCCACGCGAGTCTCCCCTGAGTGGAACCAGTGAGCTGCTTGCACACCTGGGCCTCCACTGGCTCCCGGAGCCCCCAGGACGGAGCTGCGGGGTCGGTGCACAGAACGGGGTGGACAGGGGTCCAGGAACGGCGGCGTGCAGTGACGTGGAGCACAAGTCTCCTTGGGGAGCGGGGAGGGAAGGATTTGGGGAGATATCAGTTCTCTCCAACTTTGATCTTCAAAAACACTCTGAGCAAACCCAGGAGAGAGGAGCATCTGTTAATCGGGTGGTACGTGCAGTCTGGTACGTGCCCAACTGCTCACAATGTGACCTCTCCAGTGTGCTCTGACGGGGGACAGGAGGACGCTCTGGGGCCTGGCTGAGCCGCCCGCAGGCTGGCACGCTCCCTGGGTGGCAGGTGCACACCTGGGATGTGCTGCTGTCACGGGTGCCTCTGAGCCTCATGTCACACGCTCAAGGTCCAGCACTGACCTGGAACAGGGACCAGGGCTTGCAGATGTGCCAAAGAGCCTGACTGTGCGCTCCTGGGGTGGGGTGGCGGCAGCTCCCGGCCTCGGCCTCCCTCTGCTGCAGGACCAGCTGCCCCCGAGGCTGGAACCCTCCCTGGGTGCTGCAGGAGGCCCGAAGCCCCGACTCCTTCCCACACCCCCTCCTTCCCATGCCGCCCTGCACCCCTGCCACAGGGAGGCCCACGCCGCTCTCCTGTCCTGGACCCCTCAGGCCGCTTCCTTGGCCATGGAGGCCCGGCCTGCTCCCCGGATGCCTCATCCTAGGTCCCTCCCCCACCTTCGTGGTGTGTGGCGCCAACGCTCCTCACCAGAACCCCCTGATGGGCCCCATCGGACTCCTCAGAGGGGCCGCAACGCTGGATGTGGGGCCAGACGTGGGGCCAGGTGCTGGGCTGCTCCTCCTGACCCGAAAGGCTGGGCGGCTGGTGTTGCACGCTGTCAGTCTCCTGGGGTGGGTGTGCCCTCTCGCACGGGGCCAGCCCTCTCCTCCTCTGGGAGCTCTCAGTCTGGCCTGTCCCCCCCCCCCCCCCCCCCCCGCCCCACCCCATGGCTCCTCCCCAGGACCCACCCCCACAGGAGACGACTCTGTGCCCAGGGCGGTTTCCCCTGGGCTGGCTCTTGGTCCTCGGGGCTCGTGGCCCTGGGGCCTGCTCACGAGGCACAGCTGCTCCGGAAGGTCACCTGGAGGCCCTTCGGAAGGGCCAGGCACCCTCAGGAGATGCTCTGCCCAGGTGGGATGAGGGCCCAGCCCTCCTGCTGGGGCACTAGATGCCCTGTGAGCAGCACAGCGGCGAGGGGGCTCGCCAGCGTCCTGTCCTGGCACTGGGCGGTGCAGAAACTGCCCTGCAGGTTTGAGTGAGGACCAACTCAGACCACACCCACCTGCCTCTGAGAGCGTGAACTGTGCCCAAACGTCGTGACCTCGTGTTTCCGTGGGAACCAGAGCTCCCCACTCACCCAGGGGAAAGCCACCGCCCGCCAGGCTCCAGGCCGGGCGGGCATCTGCAGGCTGGCGCGGCACCGGCTCGATTCCCAGCACAGAGCTGCACAGTCGCTCGCAGCCAGACGGGGTCTCCCTCCATCCACAGTCCGCAGCCGCCAGGGCACCGAGGCCGCAGGCCAGCCCTGGAGCCCTCACGGGGGCCACCTCCGCTGGGCCTCGGCCACCGGGCCTCCCTGAGGACAGCCTCCTCCTTGATCCTTTCTGGGGGGAGGGGGATCAGGTTGGCAAGAACTGGCTACAGAGACAGCCCAGCTGGACGCAGGACCAGGGCTGATTCAGGTACTGCAGAGAGGGCAGGAGCCAGGCCGGAGACTGGCCGGCCACATCCGGGAGCGGGACAAGCAGGCGTCCCGCCTGGCCTGCCGCAGGCCTCCTGAGAGGGGTCCAGGGAGGGGCTGAGGGTCCAGGGAGGGCCTTGGCTGCTCAGGTGGGGTCTGAGGGCCAGCGGAGGCAGTGTGCCTGTGAAGTGCAGAGCTGGCCCCAGACCTGCGGGACCTGTGATGGAGCGGGAGTCCAGGTGACCCCGCTGGGGCGGGCTGAGCGGCGGCAGGCATGAAAAGCGCCCCTGCACGTTCTGGCGTCTGTTGAAGGAAGGACCAGAGACCCCCGTGGGGACATGTGGGACAGTGACTCGGTGTCCTAGCAGCTGTGCCTGCTGGCTCCGCCTCCTGCCTTCCCAGTGGCCCAGCCACCCCCCAGGACGAGGCAGAGCTCAGAGCCAGACCCAGACAGGCAGCCCCTGGCCCTGTGCCAGCAGCCACCCTCCTCGCCTTCAGGTGAACCTGTCCATCCCAGTGGGCTGGCCGGAGTGGCTGTGGCCACGTATGGCCAGCCACAGATCCGGTGCCCACCCTGCAGCTGCAGCAGCCCAGCGGTGCCTGGCCACACGGAGCGGCACCTTCCCTGGCTGCAGAGTGCCAGACCCCAGGGGCACCCGGGCTCCAGGGTAGCCCTGGGGCCTGTCTGCTGCAAGGCTGCTGCCTGGGTCCCTCCGCTCGGCTTGCTGCTAGTGTTTCTGCTGCCATCGAGGTGGAACCTGTGTGCCCCTCAGCTGGCATCCCTCACTCCAGGAAGTGCTGCTGGGGACCCAGGGCAGGGATCGGAACAGGAAGCGAGGCTCTCCCCTTGCCCTGGGTGACTCACCGTGGGGACTTGGCATCAGTGTGTCCAGAGCTCCTGACGCCCACATCTATGCAGAGAAGCAGGACACCCAGGGTGGCCGGGACTCGGGCCCCAGGGCTGGCGGGCCTTCTGCCACCTCTGCCTTCGACAGCCCAGATAGGAGGTGACTCTGGGACATTGCACAAAGGGTGTGAGCCCACGGACGCTTGCTGTCATTCACAGTTACGGACAGACACGCGCCACCCTGGAGTGGGGCTCCTGAAGGCAACCGGATGAAGTGGCAGGAGCCCGGGACCCAGGGCGGCCACCGCAGCTCGTCCTGACGCAGTAAGACACTCCAGTGGCATCGGAAAAGTGGCTGGGCCAACCAGACCACTGCCGCCCGCCATCACTGCCGCTCGACAGTGGACGCTGGCCTGTCCTTCGCTGTGACCGTCTTGTTCGGCTCAGTCTCTATGATGACACCTGGTCACCACAGGAGCCCCTACGCTGTGAACGTGTCTGGACGGGAGGCTGCCCAGGCTCCCCGTCTCGCTCCGCCCCCACCTCCTGGCTGCCTCCACACAGGGTCAGGGTGGTCCCTGCACATCGTGTCCGTCTGGCAACGGCAACTGTCATCACTCGCCACCAGGTGAGCAGCCACAGTGGCAGTGGCAGTGTGCCTGGCCTCACCCCGGGCAGGGAGCAGGGGATTTCCTCTTCCCATTGTACATGTGCTGACTCAGAAAGGCCCAGCAACTTGCCCACAGCCACACAGCCGCAAGGCACAGAGTGGGGACATTCGGGAGCCCCCAGTGACCCAGGGATTCCTCTGCTGACCGCCTCCCCCCACCAGCATCGGCCCTTGCTGCTGACCTGCTGAGCTTCTCAGAGCCCTAACTCAGCCCGGCTGGCCGAGGCCTGTGGTCTGGGTCACCAGCTCAGCTTCTTGTCTCAGGGACGTTCAGTGGCTGGTGTTGGGGTGAAGGGTCTGGGGGCAGGGGCAGAGCACCAAGAACCCAGTGGGCCCCAGGCAGGCCAGCTTCTGCCCGCTCCAGGCGGACAGGCGCTCGCAGGGCTGACGCGGGCGGAGATTCAAGGAAACGCCAGTCTTTGGCCACCAGAGGCTGGAGCTGACCTGAGGCCTGCTGTGATGCTGCTGCCCACCTCCAGCCTCCTGGGGGCCATCCTGCCTCTTGGGATGGGCCCTTTCTCTGGGAAACCCTCGCCTGTCCTCTCAGCTCTGGCCACAGTGGGGACAGGATGGCCTGGCTCAGAGCCGGTCACTCCTGGCCACAGGCGCTTCGTGGGGTGGGATGGTCTTGAATCCTCAGAGTGTGGAGGCCACCTGAAGGGCATGGCTGTCACCTGCGGTGTTTGGTCCTACAAGGACTGAGAGGAGGCAGTGCAGGGGCAGAAGGGAAGGGCAGGCAGGACTGTCCACGCGGAGGCTGGGCAGTCCCCGGGCCACACAGCAGAAGAAGCAGCAACCTAGGGAAAGAGAGACCTCAAAATCAAACGCTGGCCGAGAGCAGTGGCGCTCGCCTGCAGTCCCAGCAGCTCGGGAGGCTGAGGCCAGAGGATGGCCAGCTCAAAGCCAGCCTCGGCGTCAGCAAGGCCCTCGGCCACTCAATGAGATTCTGTCTCTAAATAACATACAGATAAGGCTGGGGTGTGGCTCAGCGGTCAAGCGCCTCTGAGTTCAATCCCTGGTGCCCTCCCTCCAAAAAGAAAAAAATATAGATAGACATAGATATCAAACGCTGTGCTGGGAACCACACTGGAGAAAGGAAAGAGCTCTGGGCTGGGGAGGCCTTGGTTGGTAAAGCACTTGCCTTGCGTGCACCAGGCCCTGGGTTCCATCCCCAGGACCTCCAAACAAAGGAAGAGGGAAAACTCTCAGAAGGACGAAGGTGCTTCCCTCGTGGGCCTGGCCTGGACCCGGACCCGCGTGTAGGAAACCCTGTGCGCCACAGTGAGGCGCGGACCGTAGAGTGGGTGATGGGGCTGAGCAGATGGTCCTCCAAAGAGGCTACGGGTCAAACAGCAAGCCCAGGGGACGACGCCCAGCACGCTGGTCGCCAGGGCAACACAAAGCACAGCCGCCCGGAGGGAGCACTGCCTTCGCCAGGTGCCGTCGCCAAAGACAGAGACAGCAAGTGTCCAGGAGGACGCAGAGGGCGAGCCCCGGGCCCAGCTGGGCTACACAGCAGCAGCAACTGAGGACCCCGCAGCTCCTCTCCTGGGCACACACCAGAGAGGGTCAATGTTCAGATCCGTCCAAAACCTTGTACAAGGCTCGCACAGCCAGGGTGCAGACACCCCGGCCACCCGCTGGTGAGCAAGTGACTCATGGTCCGTCCGCGTGGGCACGGGCCTCAGAAGGGCCCGGAGCAGACACGCCACGACTGGACCCACCCCAGGCAGAGCCTGAGGGAGGGCAGCCAGGCACGGGAGGCCACGTGCCTCAGGGCTCCAGGACGCACAGAGCCTCGGGGAAGAGCCATCGGTGGACCCAGGGCTGGGGTGACGCGGGGGGAGGGAGATTTCCGGGTGCTGAGAAGGTGGGTCACGGGACGGTAGCTCACAGCTTGAGGACAGATTTCCAAGGACCTCGAATTGCAGGCTTCAGGCGGGTGAAGGGTCCGGTTTGTGAATTTTATCTCAATAAAACTTTTTTCCTCAAAGATACTTGTGAAAAACTCACAGGGATTTGGGCCAAAAGGGAATCTGCTGATCTCTCCTGGGTAGGTGAGTGGGTCAGAGCTCTGGCTGACCCGACAGGGTCTGAAACAGGTGGTCAGCGCCTGGGCAAAGCTGGGAAGAGAGGAGGAAGCCTGCGGCTTGCACCAAGGGCAGTGGGTCCTAGCACCACTGTCCACTGCAGCTGGAGGAGGCGTGAGGTGGGCACTGGTGGGGTGGAAAGGGGCCCTCCTGCCTGGGTAGGCAGAGGGAGCCGTTGGGGGAGGCCTGGAAGAGGAGCCAGCCCCCATCACGGGCTCTGTGTCCTAGATGGTGCCTCACCACCTCTCCCTCCACTCTTCTCCCAGCACGTGTCTCCAGTGTCCAGGGCACAGAGACACGGAGGCGGGGCTGCAAGTGGACTCGGCAGGCAGGGGTCAGCCAGGCCTGCAGGATGAGACAGGTGCCGTGATCTGGACGGCCCCAGGCCACGGAGCCCAGGGCAGGAGCACCCGTTCTGACTTTGGAGGGCCAGCGGCCTTCCTGAAGGAAGGGGTCACCAAGCCGAGGCCACGGCTGGAGCATGGCCTGGGAAGGCAGAATGCAGCCCAAGCCCGTGGGTGCAGGGGTGAGAGGGTGGAGGGCGGAGGGCTCAGCAGACGCCGGGGCGGCAGGGCCTGGAGATTCAGGAGGTGGAGCACTGCCCCGAGGCCAGGGAGCACTGACCAGGGAGCCCTGAGGACCACGTCCCTGATGGCACAGGTGTACCAGGGCCCAGCCCACTACTGTGACTTCTGCCTGCCTCTCCCCAGCCTTGGAGCCTTGTCACTGTGTCACCGTTGGACACAGCCCTTGCCCAGCCTCTGACTTCTGCACCTGGGACGAACCCACAGCCTCCCCAGCCTCTCCTGGCCTCCCACCTGCCCAGGGGTCCCCCATGGGATGAGTGGGTTGGAGAGGCGGGTTGGAGAGGCGGTTTAGGGGAAAGGGCGCCAGGAAGCCACGGGCCACCTCGTCCTAGAGTCTGCTCACACACAAGCTCTGGAGGAAGATCGGGGGAACGAGTAGAAGCCACCGTGGGCAAAGTGGTTCTCAGGTGTCTCTGGGTGCTCCCCAGCCATGTGCTGAGCAGGAGGGCGAGTGAGGCCTCCGTAGCTCTCCCCAGAGCCCACGGGCTGTGTCCCCAAGAGCCGTGCTGGTGATTCCAGCTGGTGTCCAACAAGGTCAAAACATAGGTCAGAGGGAGCCATGGGCGAGGGTCCCAGAGGCACCCGGGTCGTGCCCTTTGCTGTACGCAATGAGCTCAGATCAGTAAGCCCTGGAGACTGCAGCGGTCTCCTCACCTCGTCACCGTTCACGATCAACAGACAGAGGCAAGGCTGCGTCCTCTGCCCCGGCACGGTGCCGGGTGCCGAGGGGAGAGGTCCTCCCAGGACCGCAGGGCAAAGTCAGCACATGGAAGAGTGACGGGTGCTGTAGCTCGGGGACGGAACGGGGTGCTGGGGGGCTCTGAGGAGAGACGCCCACCTGGCCTGGGCCCTGGAGAGAGGTGCTGCAGGTGAGTCCAGAGGGGCACCTTCCAGACCACACAGGCCAGGCGCGAATGGCCACACAAACACACTGAATGCGTTTGTGTCCCCCCAAGGGCCAATGTGAGTGAAGGCGTGGTCCCCAGGTGGCGGACCTTTGAGAGGCGGGTCTTGTGGAAAGTTCTTGGGTCACTGTGGGAACCCAGTCTCTCTCTCTGATTTCCGTTTGATTGTGCAAACTCGTCCCCACCCACGGGCGTGTGCCTGGCGGGATGCAGCCCAGGGTGCCTCTCCCTGGAACTGAGCCGGTGCAGACCATGCCCTTGAACTCCATCTTGGTGAACTTGCTGTAGAGGCCGCTGCTTCAGGTGTTCCCTGTGGTGGTGGAGGGTGACCCAGCCACAGATGTCACCTTGCAGTGGCATGGAGAGTGATGTTTGGCACGAACGTGCCAACGGAAGACCACACAGCGAAGAGAGTGAGCGAACCCACAGAGAAGGGTCTCAGTCGCGTTGCTGGACAGAAGACCATTCATAATGGACGATTCTGGTTACGTCATGTTCAGAAACAGTGCGGCTAACCACGGTGCCCAGGCTGCACAGCCACCGGCAGGAGAACTGTTCCCCTGGGAGGAGGAGGCTGTGGGTGGGAGGCTCGGCGGGTCTGGGATGCAGACAACACTTGATTCCCGACTCGGTGGTCATGACGTGGACATTCACCATATAGTGACTCACTATTTGGACAAATGTGCAGCTTGACCACAGACAGCGGCTCGAACTTCCTAGGAAGGTGTTAGGGTTCAGCTGGGAGGTGTCCCCCAGCTCCCACGTGAGACCCTGCAAGACGGTCCAGGGGAGAAACAAGGGCTGGTGACAGTGTCACCAGTCAGTGATTAACCCCTGCCAGGGATCAGCTGGTGGTGACTGCATGGTGGGTGTGGCTGGAGGAGGGGCAGTGGGCGTGTCTTTGGGTACATATTTGTATCTGGAGAGTGGAGTCTCTCCTGCGCCCGGATCTCCATGCTGTGAGCTGCTCCCTCCACCACACTGTCCGGCCAGGATGCTCAGCCTCACCTCAAGCTCTGAGGAATGGAGCTGGCCTTCTGTGGACTAAGACCTCTGAACTGAGAGCCCTCAAATAAACCTTCCTCCCAACTGTTGTTGTGGTCCCATCCTTGAGTCACAGCAACGAAAAAGCTAAGGCAGAAGGGGGCATCTACACACTTGAGACAGAAGAGTACAGTGGCTGCAGAAATGTGCTCTGACCTTGGCTGAGGCTGGGGTCAGTGGCACAGCGCTCACCTGGCCTGCGTGAGGCACTGGTTCGATCCTCAGCAGCACATAAAATAAAATAAAGGTATTGTGTTTACCTACCACTAAAACATGTTTTTAAAACTTGTGCTTTAGACTTAACTGCCTGCGCATTTCCACCTTGAGCAAGTGACTTGACCTGTCTAAGCCTCAGTTTTCTATTTTTTTTTTATCGGTGAACACAACATCTTTGTTTTGTATGTGGTGCTGGGGATCGAACCCAGGCCGCACGCATACCAGGCGAGCGCGCTACCGCTTGAGCCACATCCCCAGTCCAATTTTCTATTTTTTAAAACAATGATAATAATAATACCTCTCATAAAGTTGTTTTAGGATTAAGTAGGATAATAAGTGTTAAGTGCTCAGTCCAGCCAGCACATAGACATGATTCTTTACCATTGTCGTCGTTGTCATCACCATCATTGTATCATTGTCATGATTATCACCATTTCACCTTCCTTATTATCACTGCCATCATCACCATCACCATTACCACCATCACCACCATCACCATCACCATCACCATCACCACCATTAATATCACCATTACCACCATCACCACCATCACCACCATCACCATCACCATTACCATCATCACCACCATCACCATCACCATCACCATCATCACCATCACCACCACCACCATCACCATCACCATCATCACCATCACCATCACCATCACCACCACCACCATTAATATCACCATCACCACCATCACCACCATCACCACCATCACTATCATCATCACCATCATCACCATCACCACCATCTCATCATCACCACCATCACCATCACCATCACCACCATCACCATTACCATCACCATCATCACCACCATCTCATAACCTCCACCATCACCACCATCACCATCTCATCATCACCATCACCATCTCATCATCATCATCACCATGACATGACCATGGCCATCATCACATCTGTCATTACCATCACCATCATCTTCACCACCATCACCATCATCACCATCACCATGACCATCATCACATCTGTCATCACCGTCACCATCACTTCACCACTGTCACCACCATCACCATCACCATCATCACAACCGTCATCATCGTCACCATCATTGCCATTCCCTTCACCACCATCACAGCCTTTCCTTCTTGTTCACCCATCCAAATCTCTTCTACATTATCTTCCTCTTCCTCCCTCCCTCCCTCCCTCCACTTCTCTTTTCACCATCTTCATCTTGAAATTGAATGCCTGATGGCAGTGCTCTCTGGGATTCTGGAAGGTTCTAGTTCTCGCTAAGTAAGAAGTGAAATCAGCCTCCCATTTTCCCAAAGCTTTTTCACTCTCAGTTTCAAACCATCTGTCCCATCGACAGAACACACGTCCTGACTCTTGGCTCAGAGTGAGCTTCCTCTCCTTGCACTAGAAAAGCCGATCCTGTCTTCCTCCCGCTGTCCTGCTGTCACAGTGGGACCCCACGCCTGGACCACAGCTGGCTTCACCAGGAGTGGAGGCCTGGCCCCAGCTGACCCCAGCCGAGCCTCTTCCAGGAGTCAGGAATCAGGCAAGGGACAGTCAGGATGGAGAGAGCACACAGTGGTGGAGCAGAGAGAGCCGGTCCTGGAGGACAGAGACCTAAGGCAGCCTGGCAGAGGAGAGGCTGAGGGGCCAGGAGGGGAGACTTGGTCCTGATGCATCTGCCAGCCAGGAGAAGGGTGCTTACCAGAAACCCAGCCAGCTGGGACGCTGACCTGGACTTCCAGGCCCCAGAACCGTGGGCAGTGAATGTCTGCCGTCTAAACCCTGCTTTGTGGAGTTGCTGCGGCAGCCCTTGCAGACCAGCACACAGGGCTTCCAAATGCTCTCCGAAAAGAGCAAGAGGTAAGTGCGTAAGTGATTGGCCCCACTCAACGGTCACTCTGCTGTCAGAGTGAGACCACAGCCATGAGAAGGCTTAGCCACGCTCCAGCCAAGCTTCACTGGTACAGACAGGCAGGGCCAGATCTGCTGAACAGGCTGCAGTTTGTGATCCCTGGCTTACAGCAACAACAAACATTTATTTTGTTCAGAAACTTCAATTGTGACAGGTGTGGTGGGGGCTGCTTCGTGACTTAGCTGGAGTGCTGGCCGGGGCTGGAGGACTGCCCCAGGCAGTGCCCACACTTGGTGCATCCAGTTGTGGGCTGGAGCTGCCCTCTCTCCCTGTGGGCCTGTCCGTGGCTGCTTGGGCTTCCTTTCACCACGGACTCTTCTAAGTTCAAGTGTCCAGGAGCACGAGATAGAGGCTGTCACTGCTCATGAGTTATCATTTGAAGTCACACTGTGCCACCTCTGCCCTCACAGCCAGCCCAGATTCACCTGGTGGTGGAATGAGGGTCAACACCACACTGCAGGAGGTCCTGCCTGGAGTCCGCTTCCTCGTGGTAGACAGTGCAGACAGGAAGGCCTTGGGTGACTGGAGTTGCGGCCAGAAAGCTGAGGCCAGAGAGGTGCGGTTGGGACCCTGGCAGCTAGCGTCCGTCCGTCCTCTGCATGGCCATCCACTGCTGGAAAGGGGCCCTTTTCCCAGTCAGGTGGGTCCCTCTGGGCCTAGGAAAGGAGACAGTAGTCCCCATCACCTGTGTGAGGTGCTGCTGCCCGGCCGTCACCGGGCCCAGGCTCGGAGCCCGTGGAGCCCTGCGTGGGGCGAGGTTTTTCTTGCTCCTGACTGTTTTCCGGTTGCTGGGTGGTTCTGTGTTTACTGCCCTGAGAGTCTCCTCCAGAATGAGATCAATGCTGCCAGCCCTGTTCTCCAGAGAACGATTTCCTGATTGCACAAGTGCCTCTCAGATCTGCATTCCAGAGAAGGGAGCCCACCACGCTGGGGTTCCTCTGACCAGAGGGGATGAGGGAGGGTCTTTGGAGGTGGAGCGGGATGGGGACTGCAAGCGGGGAGCGTGCACACGGTCCATGGGTGGAAGGCGCTGGCCAGTACTTGCTTGGAACTGGTCGCCACTTCTCACCGGGATCTCAGTTGCAGTCCACGGCTGTGTGAGGAAAGGCTGTCGCATCAGCAAAAAAGGTTGGAGATGAAATGGAAGGAAGGAAATGCAGAGTGAACTGAGAAAGATGGAAGCGTTTATCTCAACGGGGCCTGGGGAGCAGGCTGAGGCTGGGCACCGCTGGAGGAATCCTCCACCTACTAGCAACAACAGCACCCTGCTCCCCAAGGCTTCCTAGGTGCCCATAGCCTGCTCCTTGAATTGTCAGGCAGCCCTGAGGGAATCCGTGTTATCACCATTTTATAGACAAGAAAACTGAGCTCAGAGATGTTAAGTGACTGTCCAAAGCCACACAGCTGGAGGGCCCTGAGATCAGGACTCAAACTTAAATTTTGCTAGGACAAGTATTTAGCCTGTTGCCCACATAGTCACAACATATAATTTTTAATTAGTACCAAACAGCCCTGAAATACTATTCCATACCCATTTAGATAAAGTAAGCTGAAACAAAATAAGAGATCATCTCCAACGTTAGCCAGTTAAAGTGCAGAAATGGACAGTTACACCGTGGGTGAGAGGTAAAAGGTTCTGGGTGGACTGGGGAGCAGTCTGGTCACTTCCAATAAGATCCAAGGGCACAGGACCCAACATGACTGCCTACCAGCACTTAGAGGAACTCCTGAGAACCAGAAGAGCCAGCTAGAAAGTGCATAAATGGCAGAAGAGAGTGCTCCTCACACAGCCCCAGCCAGGGAGGGAGGCCCTGTCCCCGCCTGCCTGGTGGTCTTTAGGGAGGGGCTCTGTGCCAGGACTAGAGGCTGAGGTGGAAGTCTAGGGGCTGGTTTTCTCCAAAGCTTCTTAACCAAAGGTGATGCCCCCCATTGGGAAGCTGGGTGCAGGGTCCCTGGCTAAAGAGGCTTGGAACAGCCTCCTCTCCTGCTCTGGGTCTCAGGGTCCACTGCCTGGTCAGGGAGCCCTGGTTGGCCTGGCTCACCCGAGGCTGCCCAACCTTAGCGCCTCTGCTTCTGCAACCCACTGCACCCACCGCTGCCATTTGCCTTGCCCTTACTAGCAGAGCTGGGGACCTGGGCTGCTGCCTGCGAATTCATGGTCCAGGAAATGCGCGTGAAATCCGCCCCAGGAAGCTCAGATCCAGAAATCAGGCACCATCTCTCGGTGGGGGGAGCCAGTGGAGAGCCAGTGGAGAGAGCCAGAGTGGAGACCCAGGGAGCCTCCCTAAGCGCTCGGCCCTGGGGTGGGGGGTACCTGTGGCAAGGGCGCACGGGATTTGGGTGATTCTGCTCCAAAACTGTGCGTGTGGCCCGACTTTCCCTAACTCGTGGGGGGAAGGAGCCCACCAAGTGCAGTTTTCTGGAGGTCATCGCGCGCCCCTCGCCTACACGGGACCGCAGCGGCTGGAAGGAAAAGGGCAGGATTGTTGGCCACGGGCTAAAGCCACCTGTGGTTCGCCGCGAGCCTTGCGGGTCCGAGTGGCGGATCGCGGCACCCACGCGGGCCGGGCTCGGGCGCCTGGCGGTGGCAGGGCCCGCTGCGCCGGCTCGGGCGGTGGCCCAGGGCGCCTTCCCGTCACGCGGTCGCCGCCCTCCGCACGCAGGCCGGGGCCGGGGGCCGGGGCGCCGCGCGGGACCCCCGCTCGGGCGGCGGCCGCGGGCCGCGGGAGGGGGCGCGGGGCGGGGCCGGGCGGGCGCGCACGCCGCCGCCGCCCGGGACCCGCCGCATTGCTGCTGCCGCCGCCGCCCGGCGGCCCGCGGCCCGCGATGGTGCAGCCGCCCGCGCCGCCGCCCGCGGGCCCCGCCGCCGCCCTCGGGCGCCCGCAGCGCGGCAGGGGCGGGCGGGGGGCTGCGGCCCGGGGCTGAGCGCGGGCGGGCGCGGCGAGGGGCTCGCGCCGAGGTGGAGCCGGGCCGCCGCCGCCCGCGGCCCCCCCGCGCCCGCTCCCCTCCCCTCCCCCGCCCCTCCGGTCCTGTCTCCAGCGGGAGCGCGAGACGCTGGTCAGGCTCCGCGGCGCCGCGGAAAATGAGCACTCGCCCCCGTTGACTCGAGTCGCCGCGCCGGCCGCGCCGCGCTGCCTTCTCCATTGCTCCCCGAAAAGCGAATCAAAACAAAAAGCCAGCAGCCAACCAAGACTCCGGCTCGTCGCTCACCTTGTTTTTTTCACCGCCTGCGGGATTCGCGAGCCGCGTTACATGCATGTCCAGTGGGGGTAGGTTTAATTTTGACGATGGAGGGTCCTACTGCGGAGGCTGGGAGGACGGCAAGGCGCACGGCCATGGCGTCTGCACCGGCCCCAAGGGCCAAGGCGAATACACCGGCTCGTGGAGCCACGGCTTCGAGGTGCTGGGCGTCTACACCTGGCCCAGCGGCAACACGTACCAGGGCACTTGGGCGCAGGGCAAGCGCCACGGCATCGGCCTGGAGAGCAAGGGGAAGTGGGTGTACAAGGGCGAGTGGACGCACGGATTTAAGGGGCGCTACGGGGTGCGGGAGTGCACGGGCAACGGGGCCAAATACGAAGGGACCTGGAGCAACGGGCTGCAGGACGGCTATGGCACGGAGACCTACTCGGATGGAGGTAGGTGCCCGCGGGTCGGGATGGGGCCGGGTGGGTCGGGTCGGAGGAGGGACCCTCCCCAATCCCCCCTCTGTTTATCTCCGGGGAAGTTGAGCCTCTCCCTCCCCTTGGACTGTGGGCGCTCAGGGCATTTCTTGGGTTCTCTGGAGGCCTCAGTGGCCCTGGCTACAGGTTGCCCCAGGCCTGGTGGGGGGCAGCGCCGGGGTGCCAACTCCAGGGTGTCAGGGTGCCAACTCCAGGGTGTCGGGGGCTCTCCAGCAGCAGAGCCAGGCTGAGGGCTGCTGCCTGAGTAGTGGATGAGCGCATCACCCAAGAGCAGGCCAGAGACCTGCTGGCAAGGCCAGGCTGGGCCGGTGGCCACCTCTGGGACCCACTAGGGGCGGAGGGGGTGGTGGAGAGGGCCCACTCTCCTCCAACACGGTCGCCCCCCTGGTGTGGCTGGAGCCAGGTACCAGCTTCTCTGCTTGTTTTCCTGCGGTGCCCAGGCCCTCCCTCAGTCCTGAATCAACCCTAGCCAACGGAGAGGGAGGCTGGGAGCGCGAGAGGGGGGGATGCCAACCCCAACCAAAACAGCCAGGCAGTAAACTTCTAGGTGGTTGGACGCGGGCTAGCGCTGTCGAAGCAGGCTGCTGGAGGGAGGAGGGAGGCCATCTGCTTAGCGAGAGCCCAGGAATCTCTCCTTTCAGTGGCTGAACCATTTTTACCGTTAGTTGGGGGATGGCTCTGGGTCTTCATTCTAAGATGCCACCACATCCCGGACAGAGCCAGGTGCCGGAAGCCAGTGAACTGCCTGTAAGATGGTTTCTGTGCAGAAGCCTTGGCTGGCTTGGCAGCTGCCCTCTTGCCTGGACTCTCCAGTACCCACAACTCCATGCCTCTGAGAAGCAGGGAGCCATAGCGACTGGTCTCAGAAGCCAGACCCAAACCCAGGCGGGCCCCTCCCCCACTGGGAGCTCTTGCCCCGAGGTGGCTCCCGCCTCCCTCAGGGCCTCTCTGCTGTTTTGCAGGCCTGGATGCCTGGGAAGGGAGTGAGGCGCAGCAATGACTTGTGCTTCTGCTGGGGATAAAATCATGAGCGTGAGCGTCTGTGTGCTCGCCCTGCCTGCCTGTGCCCGAGTCTCCTGCAGGAAGCCCAGAGCTCGCTCCTCCTCATCCAGGAGTGATGGAGGGCTGGAGAGTAATTATTATTTTGGCTTATGCAACTGAAAGGCAGGGCTCGTTATTACCCAAAGAGGAGGCGGAGTCTGGGCAGTTAATTATATAATGCTCCCGCCTGCCGGCTCCAGGCCCAGCCCGGTCCCAGGAGGCCCGCGCTCTTGTTTTCATGGAGCCCCACGGCCCCTGGGCCTGAGGGCCAGGAGGGAACGGGCAGCCCTGCTTCAGAGCCAGGCTTCGGAGCCAGGCGTGGGCCTGTGTGTGTGTGTGCGTGTGCGTGCGCGCGCTTGCACACGCAGGCCTGGCAGCAGTTGTGGGTGGCAGAGGCAGGCAGGCAGGCAGGCAGGCAGGCAGCCTGGCGCTCCCAGCTGGGCTCTGGGGGAGCCCAGGGCAGTTGTCGCCCCCAGGGCTCCGGCTGGACTGCTCTGCAAAACTGTCCTCCAGAGGGGCTCCAGTGAGTGGTGACTGCTCCAGAGTGTGCTCCGTGTCCTGGGGCCGGCCAGGTGCACTGGGCAGGTGGGAGGAGGCCTTGGCCTCTCCTGGCCTGTGACGCTGGTAGGAATTTCCTGTGGTGAAGTCATGCCCCCAGGCCTGGAGCAGCTCCGGTGGCCTGAGGAATTCTTTCCCTCGTTGAACAAATACCTCTTGGGCACTTGCTGTGACCAGGTGCTCCGGGCTGTGGGAACACAGCAGTAAGCCAGCGGCTGGCATCCCTGCCCTCAGGGAGCTTCTGTTTGGGGAGAAGAGTGGAGACTCCCTGGCGATTCTGCGGGGAGGGAGCATCTGTGGGCTGGCTGTGAGCTCGTCCCTTCCAGGTTGATGTGGGCAGGTTCTCGGGGCCACCTCCTTGGGCTTTCCAGCCTTGCGCCCAGCCAGTCCCCAGAGTGCTTCCTGTGTGCCTGCTTTGTCCTGCCCATTGTACAGGCCAAGCCAGTGAGCCAGGCTGTCCACACTAGCTGGAGTCCTGGGTTCCAGTCTGGGGCAGCAGAGGCTCTGTTCGTCTGGGGCCACGCCCCCTTGTTCCCACCCCACCTGCCTGCCAGCTGCCGGGCATGTCCACCTTGTCTCAAGGGACTGTGGTCCTTGGGTCTCCTGTAGGCGCTCTGAGGCGGGAGCACAGGTGCCAGCTTCAGGGATGGTCCTCCCTCTTGGCTGGCCACCTAGCAGGAGGGAACATTGAGTTGACCCTCTGCCCAGGGATGACCAGGCTCAGGCATCTGGGGCTAGTTCTCTGAATGTAGTCCCAGCTTCTCACGGGAATGGAGTGACCACTCAGGACTTGCATGCCTGTTTGTGTCCACAGTGGGGTGTGGTCACCTGCCAGAGTAGGGCAGGGGTCTTGCCGCCTTCTCCCTCCTGTGTCAGGGCAGACGGAGCCTTCAGGAGGGAAGGTCCCACCGCCAGTCCACTTGGCTTTTGTCCAGGATGTGGGAATTTGGGGGCAGCAACTGCAGAGCTCCCGAACTTTAGCCCAGCTCCAGTGCTGACTTGGGGAAACGCGGCCTCATGGAGAATGCAGCAGTGGCGAACGTCTCCCACATGGAGCTGGGGCTGGTGTGGACTGCGCTTCAGCTGGGGACACTTGTGCCAGCTCCTCCCCCGGCTCACCCTCCCCCGGCTCAGGCAGGCGCTGCTCTTGAGTGAGCCGAGCAGCTCCCACCGCCTGCCTGCGTGGTGTGCTCAGCCTGGGCGGCAGGGCACACGCTCCCGCAGAATCTGCCACCTGGCCTTGGAGCCTTACCCTGCTGGAGCTCTGTGCTGTGGCCTTAGGCAAGTCACTTAACCTCTCTGAGCTAGTTTCCTCGGTTTGCAGAGGGCTGGTGACAGAGCTGTGAGTGGCCAGGAGTGGCCGTTTGTGTGCAGGAGGACCTGCAGGAATGCAGCAGGCGCCTGTTGTGGGCCGTCCTTGGTGCCACTGTGATGGCCACTAGAGCCACTGGCCAGGCGTGATGGGGTGCCCGTGCACACGTGAGCGGGCTGCAGTGCCTGTGCTGTGTCGGGCTCCCGGCTCCACACCTGCAGAGGTGACCCCGCAGGTCCCATCCTGGCTGGGGAGCTGGCGCAGTGAGGAATGTGGGGGAGGGAGGGCCGGGTCCACGCTCAGGGTGGCTCAGGCCACCTCTGTCCACTTGCTCGTGTGGAATCCTTGTTCTTTCCCATCTCTCCTTCCCTCTGGGAGCAGTGCCCAAGTGCAGGCCGGCCACCCCACCTGTCCCTGGGGCCCTGAGTCCCCCGTGCCTCCCCGCTGGCCGGATGCTGTGCTTTCTGTGCAGGTAGATGTGCCTCCTGGGCGCTGTGGACGCAGAACCCTGGGACTAAAAGTCACCCCCTCTGATAATCCCGCCCACATCCTGAAAGGTATGAGTCACTCACACCCGGCCTCTCGCCCTCCTGCGCAGGGCCGCTCCCTGGCCCAGACTCCTCACCCACACAAATCACACCCACCCACAGCCCGACGAGCCACCCAGGCGCCTGCGCACACACGCGCACAACACACCTGCCACAGTCCCCACCCCGCCCCCAGCGGCCATGTGCCCCCTCCCCGTGGCTGCACCCTCACCCCGTGCTCTGCTCCCTGCAGCCTGCCCGGGGAGTTCCGTTGGCTCCCGGGTGGCACGCCTCGCTCCCGTGGGAAACTCCGCACGCGGCTAGTGCCTGTGGACAGAGCCTCTCCTCCACCCAACATGGACTGCCCACTGGTGCAGCATTGGTGCTTGTTGAAGTCCAGACACCCCAGTCAGGAGGAAGCGTCCCCTGGACCCAGACACTGCACCAGTAGATGCTCGTCCCAGAGCAGAGCACCAGAGCCCTCCCGCAGGCTGGGGGACGGCGGTTCTCAGTGATGCTCTTTCGGCCACGGGTGGGGTGTTGAGGGGCTCCGTGGCGACGGGGGAAGGTGACCAGGTGACCTCCCTCACGGCTGGGAAGGGGGTTTGGTGAGCAGCGCCCTCTACCAGCTCCTCTGCAGGGGCCCGCCGAGACCCAGAGGCACTGAGTGGCAGGGTGCTGGTGGGAGTCCCGGCTGATGCCAGCCTGCAGGGTGGCAGGAGGCAGGAGCGGGCCCCAGCCGGGTGCTCTCGGGGCTGGGGAGAGGGAGACCTGGGAGGCTGGGGCCTTGCCTTCCTCAGTTCCCGAGTCTAAACAGCCATCCGCCTCGAGCTCGTGATTTTTGTGGAACTTTTGTGCCTTTAAATGACAAGTACGTCCAGGTCTGTGAGTGCTGGGAGGGACGCCTGCGGAGTGTCCACGGTAGACCCTCGTGGGTCGCTTTGCCCAGGGCGCAGGGTCCTGGTGGGAGAGGCCACCGCCTCGGGGCTCTGGTGCAGCGGCGGCGGGATCTTCAGGACCTTGGAGAGCGCCGTTCCGGGCCTGCGCCGTGGGGTTCTCTGCAGGTGACCTCCTGGAGCCTGGACGTCCTCACTGGGGACCACCTGGACCCTGGGCACTCCTCGCTGAGGACCACCTGGCCAGGACTTCCCGCGGGCGGGCTCAGAAGTGTGCCCAGCCCTGCTCTGTCCGCGTGTGGGTTCCGTTCCAAGGAATTTGCCTGTGTCCCCGACTGTCAGTCTGTTCTGAGGGGGCGGAGCGCCTGCCAGGTGCCGCCACCTCCTGGTGGACTGAGGGAGTGTCGCGGCCGCCAGCTTGGGGGCTTAAGGCCCTCCAGGGCCCTGGGCCGCCTCGCCTCCGCAGGTGTGTGCAGGGCCCTGCGGTGAAGCAGGTGAAGCAGGTGCCCGGCTGGCCGGGGAGGCCGCCAGAGAGAGGGCATGGCTCCCCGCTCAGCACCAGTGCCCATCAGTCACAGAGGCCCCTTCAGCACGCGCCCCCAGCCACACGGGGCTGTGAGTTTAAATTCAAATTGATTAAAGTGAAGTTTAAGGAGGCGGCTCATTGGCCACATTTCAGGTGCTCGGGAGCCTCTGTGGTGAGTGCTGCCACACTGGGCATCACAGACACTGACCCCTTCCATCATTCCAGAAGGGCCCGTTGGACAGCCGTGGCCTGGAGAGAACATGGCATGCAGGGGGCGTGTGTGGGGCTGGTCCCTGCTGTGAGACCAGCTACTGATGTGGAGCTAGCACAGAGCGGTCACTCACGGGATTTGTGGAGCGGGTGGACATGCAAGTGGACGTGGCCGTATCTGGCCACTTCTCTCACCACCGTCACTGCACACGTCCAGGTCTCCGTGAAATCGATGTCACGGCCTCTCTTTGGCACTCTCGTGAAGTCCCTGTTTTGTCGTGGGCTCTGTGGTTGCCCGTGAGAGACCCCGTGTTCTGCACAGGGCCGGCCCAGCAGCGAGGGCTGCGGCCATGCGCTCCTGGTGTGGGCAGTGGTCGAGGGAGGGGGGCTTCTGATGCTGCTGAGTGAGTGGCCTTCTGTGCAGGTGCACAGGTGGCCTGCCGCCCACCATGTCCTCTCCCCTGTCCTCCATGTGGTGTGTCCAGGCATCCAAGAAGGGCTCCAGAGTCCTCCTGGGTTCAGGTCACACAGCTGGGGAACCTGGGCCCAGCCGAGAGTCCTCCTGGGACTCAGAGTCCTCCTGGCTGAGCTCGGTGGCGCATGGTCCCTGGCTGGCTGCGACCATTGATGGGGAAAGAGGAGACAGATACCAGAACCAGGAGTTGTGACTTCCTAAGTGGCGAGGGGTCTCCTTGCTGGACTTTGAGGATCCGTAGGACGCTCCACAGGGCAGAGCTCTGCCTGTCCTGCAGGAGCAGCAGCCGTGCCCAGGGCAGGGGAAGCCCAAGTCCAGTCTGGAAGGATGGGCATGGTGACGGTCATCCCCAGGCCGGGGCCGCTGACCTCTTGGAGGCCTTTGCTCTCTGCCTGTTTTCTGGCGTCTGTGATGGAGCACTAAAACCTGCCCAGGAACGCCGCCGCGGGTGTTCACTGGGAGGCTCCCTGGGGCAGACTCTCCTGGCCTCTGCCACGGCGCCATGCAGGGCTTGGGCAGGTGGAGCGCCCACCGTGGTCATTACCTAGGCCAGTGCTTGTCACACTTGAGTGTGTATCAGCTGCCGGGAGGTGAGTGAGCGTCAGGACACCGATTGCGGACCTGCCTCTGACTTTCTGGGCCTGGGATGTCACCCTCAAATTTGTATTTTTGCATGTTTCAGGTGCTGCTGCTGCTGCTGGCCTGGGTACCCCACCTTCAGCACCCTGGCTCTTGGCCAGTGCCTCCCAATGCCAGCTGCGTGTGGGAGTCACCACCCATGGCCCTTGGGGGGCAGTCAAGGGTGCAGAATCCCGGGCTCCAGGGCAGGCGCCACTGCGTGCCCCTGAGCTGCCCAGTGGTTGGGGACAGGTCTGTGACAGCATGCTAGTGTTGGTCTTGGCCACACAGAGGTGGTGCTCACCCTGGGCCCACCTACAGGTACTGACTGAGGTGGTCCAGGTGCAGCCAGGAGCTGGGTTCTTTTCTGACTCTCCTGGTGAGGCGGAGGTCCAGTGCACACGGAGGACCTCTGTTTCTGGGCGTGGTTTCTGCACATTGGCGCCCTCAGCCCTGGGGTCCGTCCAGGACCTCTGAAGCCAGACGCAGAGAGGTGGTGTCCCAGTCCCAGGATTTGATAAAGGTGATGGGGCCAAGAGTCGTTGCTTTCGGTGGAGTTTTAAAAGTGACTCATGCGGTGGACACAGCACTTCCTTCACAAAAAATGTCCGATGACGTTGACGTGAACCCCAGGTGTGCGTCCCTGGGGTGCGCTCAGGAGATCCTGGAGTCAGGAGGACCGCGGTGGAGCTCAGTGGTGGAGGCTCGCCTGGCTGAGCGGAGGTCAGCGCCGAGTCCCCGGCACCACACATGCACACAGAGTCTTTGCAGAGCGTCGTGGCCATGCCCGTGATCCCAGACTGGGGAGGCCGAGGCAGAGGACGGCAGTTCAGGGCCAGGCTGGGCAACTTATCAAGGGCCCATCTGAAAATAACTAGATTATAAGAGCTGGAGTGTGGCTCCGAGGTAGAGCACTCGCTTAGCATGTGCAGAGCCTCCTCTCCATCCCCAGTACCAAAATAAAATCCAAAAGGCCAGCATGGTGGCAAGCACCTGTAATTCCAGGGGCTCCAGAGGCTGAGGCAGGAGGATCGCAGGTGAGAGACCAGCCTTGGCACCTTAGCACGTCCCTCAGCGACTTAGTGAGACTCTTTCTCAAAATAAAAAATAGAAAGAACTGGGGAGGTGGCTCAGTGGTTAAGCTCCCCTGGGTTCGATCCCTGGTACACCAAACCAAAGCCAAAAATATATATCAAAAAAAGAGAGAGAGAGAGAGAGAGAGAGAGAGAGAGAAAGAAGGAAAAGAAAAGCAATTTGAGCCAGGCACGGTGACGCTTGCCTATAACCCCAGCAGCTCAAGGAGGCTGAGACAGGAGGATTCAGGTTCAAAGCCAGCCTCAGCAACTTAGTGAGGCCCTAAGCAACTTAGTAAGACCCTGTCCCAAAATGAAAACTCAAAAGGGCTGGGATGTGGCTCAGTGGTTAATGCCTCTGGGTTCAATCTCTGGGACCAAAAAGAGAAAGGAAATTTGAGGTCTCTGGTGGGCTGCTGCCCGGTAGCGAATGAACCTGGGTCCTCTGAGCTCAAGGAGCCTCTGCAGAGCTGTTCCCTCTCTTCCAGGAGAGAGCACGTCCCTGCAGACTTGGGATGCTCTGTGCATTTCTGGGGGCTCGACTCCTTGAGGCCCCTCCATGACCCCCAGTGGCACCCTGCGTTTTCCGCGAGTGCCCGACCCTGCCCAGGTCCGGCTCGGTGGGAAGCCAGATTCCTGGGGTGAGGCACCTCTCCTGGCCCCTCCTGCACGGCCTGCACCCGGGCACCCCACTGCCCGCCAGCCTCCCGCAGTCGGGCCTCCTTCTCCCGCCTGCACCGCCCAGCGCAGCGGCCTGCGTGTGAGTGTGGACTTGGTTGCCGCCCTCTCCCGCGGGGGCCGCCCCTTCTCAGGTGGCCCTCTCCCAGGGAGGACGCAGACCCCAGGGAGGGAGTGGCAGTGGGGCGAGGGGAGCCCGGGACCAACAGCACATGGTGGCGGGTCAGATCCCTGCACTCCCAGCCCCTGACCTGGGCTGCTGTAGGATCCACAGAGGGCCACTCGGATGCTGTGCTGCCGCCGTCCTGGGGACCCCCAGCCCCAGAGAAGCGCCGTCTCCCGCCAAGTCTGCTTCCGGAAATGAGAACTGGGTGCCCAAGGCGGAGGCGGCGGGGGTCTTCCTGCAGGGAGACCCAGGAGGGTTTCGGTGGAGGGCCTGGTGCTGAGGGGGGCCAGGAAGCCCTCCCGGGGGCTCTGAGGCTGGGCTGGTTGTGGCCTGTGAGGCCCACACCCGGACAGCTGACCCCTGGTATCTTGGTGACATTTTTTGGTGACATCTTTAGTAAAATGTGATTCACATGTAAAACAGGTCCCTTTGAAATGCACGGCTCAGGCCTGCGAGGGTGGCTCAGTGGTGGAGCGCCTGCCCAGCCTGTGTGAGGCCTTCTGTCCCTGGCCTGGCCCACAGCAGGAAGGGGTCGGTCGTGAGAGTCACCCCTGTGCCACAGCTGCTCCCCGTCTCTGCCCCTCGGGATGTGGGTGTCTGAGGTCTCCCTTTGACCCTTCACGGGACGGAGTCCTGCGGCCGCAGCCCTGGGGGTCTGGAACCACCCCTTCTGTGCTGACGGATGTCCTCTCCCTGGACATCCGGGTGGATTCCGCCTGTGGCTGGGCCAACACCTGGCAGCCTCTGCTCCTCGGGGCCCTGGACCTGCCAGGCCCCGTGGGGACGTGGACCCGTGTTCGCTCAGCGGCTGTGCCCTTCCGGTCCCGCCTGCAGTGTGCAGTGGCCCGGCCACCTTCCTTGCCAGAGTGTCCTCAGATGGGCAGCTCCCACGGGGACAGCGTCTGTTCAGTCTTACCGTTGAGTCGCGGGGTTCTCTGCAGGCGGCAGAGCCGTGTGAGTGCCACGGGGCACTGAGCTCAGCTGTGCTGGGGCCCTTCTTGTCTGGCAGGGGCTGCGCACACAGTAGGTGCTCAGAGGGTGTCAGGACAGAGCTGGGCTCCCTGCCCTCCGCTCACAGGGAGGCCGGGCTCAGTGCGCTGCTGCACGGCTCAGTTCTGTGGAGGCCGCAGCTGGCGTTCAGAGAGCCGTGGTGGCGGGGAAGAAGGGCGCTTTATTGAGCGCCAGCTGTGTGTCCGCGTCAAACTGGGTCTGGGACCCTGGTAAATATAGGGCCCAGGGCCGCTTGGGGTTGGACTGGCTGGGGCCGTGCCTGTCCCCGTTCAGTGCTGATAGGGCAGAGTAGGGGCCAGAGGCTGGGGTGTCTGGGGCCTGGAGAAAGCCCCCTGAGGAGTGACACTGGGTGAGGGTGGCGGGAGAAGTTGGCCGAGCGAGGCGTGGGTGGAAGGAGGGACGGGCAGCCCAGTGGCAGGAGGGGCCTTCATGTCCCCCATGGAGGTGGGACAGGACCCAGGCGCCTGGGGGCAGACCCTCGACCTTCCCCCTCGGGCTGCACCAAACCAGCCACGTTGTGGCCAGCGCGAGGACTGGCCAGCGCGGCGAGGACTGGCCATCTCCGGTCGGGGGCTGCGTCCCGGCTGCGGGGCCTGGTCTGAGGACATCACCTGCACCCCAGGAGAATGCAGCAGAAACGCAGCAGAGGTCAGGGTTCTTTCGGGGCTGGAGGTGGCTTGGTGGCAGTGACGTGAGGCCCTCACAGGAGCAGTGTCCTGTCAGCTGAGAGGCAAAGGGAGGGACGTGTGAGTCCTGGGAGAGGCAGGATGGAGGCAGAGCCGGGAGACGGGGTCGGTGGGGGACAGGAGGAGGCCAGGAGGCCGAGTGGAGGGTGCGGAGCCCCCGTCTCCTGCGGGGAGGCCGCACTGAGGGCTCCCGTCTCGACTTTGAAGCTGTGTAGTGACCCTGGGAAGTCCTGGTGCCCGTCCTGGGGGGACGCTGAGGGCAGAGAAGCAGCCACTGGCCTGCAGCCCGAGCACCCAGGTGGCCCACCGCAGGCCCCTCGAGCCCCGGGGCTGGGCTGGACCCTGGCTGTCCTCCAGCACGGGCACCCTGCCTGCCTCTCCAGCCCTGGAGGGCCCCTTGGGCTGTGAGGGCCTCTGGAAGCTGGGTCCCCGGCTCTGGGACCTGGAACTGACTCGGCAGGGCCTTCTCCCGCCTGGACAGTGGGCACTGGGTGGGACTGCAGCTTCAGGCCTCAGTTTGGCCTGGAGTCCCGTCCACTCGGTGCTGGGGGGAGATGGTCACCCTGGTCCTGCAGAAGGGGGTGTAGGTGGCCCGTCGGCATGTCTCAGGAATAGCTGCAGTGGCTGGTCTTGTGGGAGTCGGAGGCCAGCCTGCTGGGCCCCAGGCCTCTGCAGCCCTTCAGTGCCTCCTGCCCCAGGATGGTCAGCGCCTGCCCAGGCTTCCCCTGACACTGCCCACAGCCTCCAGAGTGGGCACTTCCGTGGAACCACCCAGCACTCCCTGGTGTGGGCAGGGCCAGGGCCTTGGGCCAGTGGGGTTCACCCAGACGTGCTGCAGGAAGGGGCAGCTCTCGGAGGGTGTCTCCGTCCCCTCTGGAGAGGGAGCCCAGGGCCAGGCCGTGACTGGTCCAGGAGGGCGTGGCTGGTGTTTGCGGGTGGCACAGTGACCTGCTTTCATCTCAGTGCTGACCTCGGAGTGACTTTGTCTTGGGGTTCCGTGAGGTGCTCATGCCAACAGGCAGCAGGTGGCCGCGAACTCCCAGGAGGACAGGACCCTCGGGAGGCCCCCCGTCCAGCCCACCTCCCCACAGGGGCTGGCTGTGGCTGGGGGCACCAGGACCAGCAAGTGCCCCTCCCCTGGGGTGCTGAGTCAGCACAGGGGCCTCAGTGGCTGCCCAGGACCCTGCTGGCTGGCTGGACCCTCGAGGGCTCCCGCACCCCCCACAGCCTCAACCTCCCTACGGCTTGGGCCTCAGTGTCCTGGGAGGTCCCCAGGCAGTGTCTGAGCCCCTGGCCGGAGCCTCACTGTGCCAGGTGACGGTGAGGCAGGGTGCAGAGCCTGTGTGTGGGGGACCCTGTCGCCTGCTCGTCTTCCCTGGATCTGAGGCTGCTCTAAGAAAGTATTGGTTAAAGAAGAAGAAGCGGAGGGCAGGGTGGACGCTTTGCCGGGATCGCGTGGTGCACGTGGGACGGGCCTACCCTCATGCCGCCGGGGCCTCTGAGGCTGTGGTCCTTGGTCAGGCCTCACCCGTGTGGCTCCTCACGTCTCTGGTTCCCAATGCCAGGTGGCATGGGGTGACCGTGGGGGTCCCATGTGCTGCGCACTGGGGTCTGGTCTTGCCTGTGACGCCCGCTGGCCCTGCGGTGGTGGTCTCTGGACAGCAGGCTGTGGCTCCTGGAGTGGCCGCCCTCCCCTGGCCCCTCCCCGCCTCCTCTGGCCTGCGGTGGTGGCTCCCACTGCGGTTCCTCTGGGACCCGGGCCTGCTCTCTTGGCCTGCTCTTTCTGGCTTTCTCCCTGGTCTTCTAGACATGGGGTGCTGGCTCCAGGCCCAGCGGCCTCCAGGTGTGCAGGCCTCCACACTGCCAGCCAGGCTCAGGTCCCCAGTCCCCGGCCAGGTGCAGACCCTGACACTTGGTTTCCGCAGCTGAGGAGAACAGTGTCATCGGGGATGCTCTGGCAAAAGTGTCCTTTGTCCCTGTCCACTGAGACCTTCAGCCCTTCAGCACAGGGCCATGTGCCCAGAGTTTACAGTGAAAGACGAGCTGAAAACAGGGTAGTGCTCGGAGGCAGGCGGCCTAGGCCTCCTGCAGCTCCCCTTCCCGGGACCGGAGTCTCCGCCCGTCAGAGGTGGGTGCCTCTGCCGCGTGCGTGCAGCAGGCGGCTTGTCCCCTGTGACTTCTGTGGAGGCAGGGGACACTCAGCTGCTGAGAACCCCCTTCCTTGGCCTTCTCAGTATTGTTAGATCACAAAATCAGACATGAGATCCGCTGTGTTGGCGGTCACACTGCGCCATCACGGCCAGCACCCGGGCCGGCCTCGCCTGCGCTGTCCCGTCATGCAATGTCACCGACAGCTGCGCCTTCCCATTCTTCCTCTCAGTGCAGCTCCCAGAGACCACCCTCCAGATCCCCGCCTGGAACCACGCACGGATGCGCCTTTGTGGTTGGCCGCCCCTCCCCGTGGCTCTTCCGGAAGCCCCTGGCCCGGGCTGTGCTGGTCTCACGCCTCCCCTTGCTCTCGCTTTCCGCCTCCTGTTGGTGGAGTCCACCTGCAGTGGCTTCTGAGAAAGGACTAGGGAAGGTGAATTGGTGTGACTTGGTGACTTGGTTGATGGATTGGCGTAGCACCGGGACTGGAAGTCACTTCTGCTCGGAGCCTGCGTGGGCCACCGCTGGGTCGGGGTCGGCTGTCCTCTGCCACTCGCTGCTCAGTCCAGCACCTGCCGCCTGCTTTCCTGGCCTCGGGACGTCTGTGGAGTCTGCGTGGGGCGGCCCACAGCCTCGTGCTGCGTGTCTTGCTGGAGCTCTCTCCCCTGTTTGTGCCCGTGTCCGTGGACCCCTGAGTCCTATTGGTGTCTCTGGTCCTTTGCGCCTTTGCTCTCTGAGACCCCTACGCGGGCCTCCTGGATGGTTCTCGAACTTCCCTGGCCTCTTCCACCTCTTCCTTTCGTTTGGTTTCTGAAAGATCTAGAACTCGTCCTCCAGCTTGCTCGCCAGGGGGGAACTCCGGCCACCCTCTCCTGGGTCCCGGGGCTTCTCTCTCCGACCTGCTCTCAGCCTTTCTCTCGAGGGTTTCAGTCCTGGTCCCTTGATGTCTTCCCCCCAGGGCTTTTCCTGATGGTACCCCCTTCCCGTCCACCTGTGCCTGTGGCCTCTGCCCGTGGAGGCTTCCTGATGACCTTGGCACCAGAGGCTCTGGGCGTGGCCTTTGCCACTGGCCTGCCTTGGTTCCTTCAGGGGAGCCCTCCCGTCCCTGGGAAAGGCCGTTCCTATTGCCAGCGTCCTCCCTTGGCAGGTCTCTGTCCCCGTCAGCACTGTCTGGGGTCCAGAACTCCCCGCCTGACCCAGCCTTGGGATACAGATGACCAGCACGGGTGGGCCCACGTCCAGCCCCGCCCCCAGCTGGGACAAGTCCCACAGTGCTGGGCCACCCTCGCCCTCCTCCGGCCCCACACCCCTCTTCTCCTGCAGGTACCCAGCTCCAGATGAGTCCCACTCACGAGGATGCCCATCCTGGGCCCTTTGTGTGGGCAAGCTGACCTCTGACCCCCATCCCCAGCCACTTGGCAGAAGCTGGGGTGCAGGGTAGGTGCCACTGCCTCTTGGTGCAAAGGGCTCTCGTGGCCTTTGTCGGAGGCTCTGGCCAGGTCGAGGCTTGGTGCACACCTGTCCTCGCCCGGGTCTGGGCCACCTCATTGGAGAGTGAGGAACCCGCAGCGTGGCCCTGCCCCCAGGGAGATCAGGGCCTGGTTGAGCAGGAGAATGTGCTTGGAACACCCAGGGGCCCGCTGCTGTCCCCAGCCCGTCTGCAGCCTGTACGGCGGCCAGCCCCTGGACGGTGGGTACTGGGTGAGGGGCACTGTTGGCCCGTGTTGTGTAGCAGGGGCAGGAGCTGCTCTGGCCTGGCGGGTTGGACGGGGGTGGGCAGCTTGGGTGAGAGGAGTCTGCAGACAAGGCTCAGGGACAGACAAGCCGGAGAGGTCGGCCGCATCCTGATGTGGGGTGTGCTGAAGGTAGGGAGGGTCCTGGGCCACAGTGTCAGGCTCCGTCTCCCCAAACCTCGAGGTTTTACTCCCTGGGCCGGGGTTTGTATGGAGGAGGTGGCTCTGGTGGCAGGCAGCAGGGAGGGGCAGGGAGTGTGGCCACCGCAGGTGCCGTGCCCTGCTCAGGCGTGGGACCCAGTGGGACCCTGCTGTGAGGGTGACTGAGGACCAGCACGGCCGGGCTGCGTGTGGGCAGGCCGTGCTCCAGTGACCTGTGGGTGCCGGGCGCTGGCTCCTGTTGTGTAGATAAGGAAACTGGCCTGCAGTCACAGAGCCAGGCCTGCCAGGCCTTCTTACTGTGCCCTGGGCAGCATGGAGTTCGCCATCTCGACCTCTTCTCCCAGGCGGCCTTGGACTCCTGGCCTCCGCGGGCTGGCAGCGTTGCTCGCTGCCCCAGGTCTCCAGCCTGTGTGGGCGTGCAGCCTCGGGGCACTAGGTCAGCTGCCGTGTGGCACATCGTCCAGCGATTTCCATGGCCCCAGGAGAAACTTCATACCCACCAGCAGAAGCCCCTCACCCAGCCTGGGCAGCCCCTTTCGACTTCCTCTGTGGACCACTTGCCTCCAGGACCCGTCCCTGGGCCCACTGGCCCTGGCCTTCTGTGTCTGGCTCTTCCTGTTGCACGACCTGCTCCCGTGGTGCAGGCCGCAGGCTGCTTCCCTCCTCACAGCCGCGGGTCCCTGGCAGGGGCGAGTGGCACTCCCTTATCCTCGCCTCTGGACGTGCGGGGGCCTCCACCTCCGGCTCCTGGGACAGTGCTACTGAGAGTGGGGCATACGGATGTCACAGCCCTGGCCTCCTCGGGGTTGTGGGGTGTGCTGATTGTCATACCTGAGGTCACCTGAGGACACACACCGCCCCACTCACTGCCTTCTGCCCTGTCCCCCTGAGACATCTCCTGGGTGCCTCCAGCAGAGTCCCTGCAGCTGCCTGGGCAGGGTGCTGTGGCCACCCCAGGCTGTGGGCCCCTCCAGGGCCCCCTGTGCACTGCAGGCTGCAGGCTCACTCTGGGCCCTGTGCCTGGTGGTGCCACAGAGCGGTGCCTCTTTCCCGCCCCAGTCCCTAAGGGAGTGGACCCCTCCTGTGGGGAGCAGGAGCCAGGTCTCTGACAGTGACCGTCGGGGTGTAGGTGGTGAGCGCTCTGTGTTCCGTGGGCCTCCACGTGAGCCAAGGTGGGAGTGCAGGCAGAGCCGTCCGCGGAGGGACTGCTGGCCTGTCCCCGTAACCGGGGTGCTCGCTGCCCTGGGTACTGACCCCTCTCTCTGTCTCCCCAGGGACGTACCAGGGCCAGTGGGTCGGCGGCATGCGCCAAGGCTATGGTGTGCGGCAGAGCGTCCCCTATGGCATGGCGGCAGTGATCCGCTCGCCTCTCAGGACGTCCATCAACTCCCTGCGCAGCGAGCACACCAACGGCACCGCGCTGCACCCGGACGCCTCCCCGGCGGTGGCCGGCAGTCCGGCCGTGTCCCGGGGCGGCTTCGTGCTGGTGGCCCACAGCGACTCCGAGACCCTCAAGAGCAAGAAGAAGGGGCTGTTCCGGCGCTCACTGCTCAGCGGGCTGAAGTTGCGCAAGTCCGAGTCCAAGAGCAGCCTGGCCAGCCAGCGCAGCAAGCAGAGCTCCTTCCGCAGCGAGGCGGGCATGAGCACGGTCAGCTCCACGGCCAGCGACGTCCACTCCACCATCAGCCTGGGCGAGGCCGAGGCCGAGCTGGCGGTCATCGAGGACGACATCGATGCCACCACCACGGAGACCTACGTGGGCGAGTGGAAGAACGACAAGCGTGCGGGCTTTGGCGTGAGCCAGCGCTCGGACGGGCTCAGGTACGAGGGCGAGTGGGCCAGCAACCGGCGGCACGGCTACGGCTGCATGACCTTCCCCGACGGCACCAAGGAGGAGGGCAAGTACAAGCAGAACATCCTCGTGAGCGGCAAGCGCAAGAACCTCATCCCGCTGCGCGCCAGCAAGACCCGCGAGAAGGTGGACCGGGCGGTGGAGGCGGCCGAGCGGGCAGCCACCATCGCCAAGCAGAAGGCCGAGATCGCAGCGTCCAGGTAGGCGGCCCTCGTGCCCGGCTCCGGTCCTCAGGCCACGTGGGACCTCAGAGGCCCTAGGGGCCCGTGGGCAGGGTGGGGCAGGGATGCAGGCGGCGGGAAGGGCCTGGGCCCCCGTCTGTCCGGGCATCTACATGTGTTCACTGTGGACTGTCGGGGGATGGCGGCTGCCTGGGAGGGGCTGTGGGGTGCCTGTGGCTGTGCCGCTGCCCAGACTGGCCCCTGAGATTCTCCATAGGCTCTGCAACGGCCCCGTGGACAGAGCAGCCAGGAGGAGCTCAGGCGAGACTTGGCGCCTCGGGCCCGCGGCTTTCTGGCCCTGGCTGTGGGACAGTGAATTCCGGGCTGAGCGGGGCTGCAGGGCCCTGAGGAACAGGTCCAGAGGTGGCCGTGGGTGGGTGCCTTAGGGACTCAGGACTTCTCTCGGCATGGTCAGAGAGCAGGAGCCCAGGGCCAGGGAGGACGCGGGCCTGCTCCTGGGGAGCTGCGGGGGCCAGTGTGAGGACCTGGCTGATCCCAGCTGGGCTGTGGGAGCCCGTGGGAGCTCAGGCACTGCAGGTGGTGCACCTGGCCCGGCGGGTCCTGGGTGGTGTCGTCTGGGCCTCAGAAGGCACCAGAGACAGTGCGCTTGCTTCCCAGGGCCCCTGCTTTCCTGGGACAGTGTCCAGCTCTTGGTGTCTGAGGGAGAGCCTGGGGCTGGGGAGGACCTGCCTTCTCTGATCCGCGTGTGGACAGACGGAGGGGAGAGACAGCGAGAGACTGGCGTGAGCTTTGATGAGCCCTCTCCACCCCGGCTCCTGCCCAGCCTGCTGTACCTCTGAGGCTGGACGTGTGCACCCTCAGTCCCGCTGGCCGCCCTGACCCCAGGCCCATCTTCTGCGTCGGTAGGATCACAGAGAGGGTTCGGTCCCACCATGGTGCAGCAGGTGCCGTGCAGTTGGATGGGCCTGGTTCCAGATGTGCCGCTGGGGGCTTGGAGCCTGGCCCTGGGTGCGGGGCCTGGCTGACTCCAGTGCCTGCTTTGCCCGTGCAGACGTGGGCACCAGTGTGCAGCTTGTCACCCCTTGTTCCCCTCCAGGGTGCTCTCCCAGGCACTGCAAGCTGAAGGGTCTGGCAGGGAGAGTGTGGCTGAGGGAAGGCCTTCGCGGGCCGCTGGAACCTGCCTCAGCCTCTGGCCTCGGTCCCAGTGGACCACCCCCAGCATCTCCATGGCTGCTGAGCAGCCAGATAAAGTGGCTCACCCTCTCTGAGCCTGGACATGGTCTGGTGTGTGGCGGGCCCTGTTGTCATTGCTGATGTCATCTCCAGCCCTACTCTGGAGGCCCAGCAGGGGCAAGTGAGTCTGAGCCCTGGCTGTGACCCAGCGCTGTGGCCATGACCTCGGTCACTCAGAGGAGGAAGGGCCATCCTGAGCTGTGGACCCAGAGCTGGGTTTTCCCAGTGGGCTGAGCCTTGGGGAAGAGGGCAGACCAGAGGCCACTGTCAGAGAGAAGCAGCAGGTGAATGGCGGGGCCTTGGGCCGGGCGTGAGGGCCACCCAGCCGCCCAGCAGCAGCTGTGTAGTGTCTGGCCTGGGCAGACACGGTCACTGTCACTGCCGGCAATGCCTGGAGCTGCTGGCAGGGCTGTTGGGCCAAGGGAGGGGAGCGCCCTCCCTGTGTCCTCTGCAGACACGCCAGGACCTCCCTGGGGCTAGTGGACATGGCCACAGTGAGGGCAGGAGAACCCCACTGTCCTGGAGACCAGGGGGCACACGTGGGACTTGGATTCTGAGGTTGGTGTCATCACTGCCGTCCCACAGGGGGATACTGAGGCCTGCACTGGCCCACCGCAGTGGACGTCGCAAGGTGGGACCACAGGGAGGGTCACAGGGAGGGAAGGAGCCAGTGGCCACATGTAGCCACGTGGTCAGTCCTGTCCAGGGGGCTGGGGGCCCGTTTGCTCCGTGGGCCCCCAGACTTTATAGCAAAGGGTGTGAGGTGGAACCTTCCGGCAAAGTCAGTGGGGAGACCCAGTCCTCGTGGGGTCACCCGTGGTGGGTGATGGGGCCCTCAGATGGCATCTGCTGCAGGTCACCTGCTCTGCAGAGGGTGGCTGAGGGGTGATCCCCTGGATGCTCACGGAGGGGACACGTGGGGTGGTGACTGCCTGCCATTGGGCCCCACTCAGCAGGGCAAGTGCTTGTCATGACACAGTGTGACGCGCACACAGCCTGGGGCAGGGACCTCGAGAGACCCTGCAGGAGGCTGGGTATGGTGGTGCGGGCCTGAGATCCTGTACTTGTGGAGGCTGAGGCAGGAGGATTGCAAGTTTGAGACCAGCCTGAGCAGTTTAGCCAGGCCCTGTCTTAAAACAAAGACCTCGGAGGACCCAGCTTTGCCCAGCACGCTCTCTGGGGTCCCCGTGCAGGTGGGGAGAAGGACAGGGCAGGCAGGGAGGCCTGGTCGTGCCCACTGCCTCTGCTTCGGGGCGTGCCTCCTCTCTGGCACTAACCCTGCAGCCTGGAGTCAGCTGACCCCCGGGAGTGACCCTGCAGCCTGGAGTCAGCTGTCCCCCGGGAGTGACCCTGCAGCCTGGAGTCAGCTGTCCCCTGGGAGTGACCCTGCAGCCTGGAGTCAGCTGTCCCCCGGGAGTGACCCTGCTTGCTCAGGGTGAGGGCCGAGGAGGTCAGGCAGGGGCTTCCCCAGGCCTCTCCTCCCACAGGAGCAGCCAGGAGTGGGCAGGTGCCTGGGGGCAGGGGTGGGCTGCAGAGGTCCGGAGAGTGCAGCTCCATGACGGTCCCTCCATGAGTGGTGGCCAGCTGGTGTCCCCGTGTCCCTGACCAGACGCTGCGTGGTGTGTGCGTTTGGATCGGAGGCGGAGGGTGACTTCCCGGTGCCCTCCGCTGCCCGGGCTGTCTGGTGACTGGGCTGGAGGAGATAAGACGCTGGAAGATGTGGAACCGGAGGGTGGCATCTTTGTTAGTCCCCATTAAAGGGACACACTCACATTTCCTCGTGAAAGCAGGACTGTGACGGGTTTGTGTGAAGGCCACTCGAGCTGTCCGCCTCCTTGGAAGTAGCTCGTTTTCAGACCTTTGTCCACGTGTCTGCAGGACAACAGCCCTGTCCTGCTGTGGTCTCTCTTTCCTCCCTCAGCTGTGGTCTGAGGATATTGTATGGAAACCCCAGAAATCAGTGACTTTGTGAACTGGTACCGCTCCGCGGGGCGCGAGCCACTCTGGCACCTCCCACTCCATCCCACCAGAGGAGACTTGGCCTCGTCCAGGGTGTCCACACGGAGTACCCCACCTGCCCGTCGCTCACCCAGCGGCCACCAGGTCGGCAGAGAGACCGCTCGGGCCTCCTGCGTTTGCCACACTAGTGTCCTGTCCTCCCAGCGCTCCCCTCTCTTGACGGGGAACGTCTGCGCTCACTGTGCCCAGGCTGTTTCTGGGGCTCACTGTGCCCTCTGACCTCAGACCCTGGAGAACCGCCTGCTTTACGCCTGAGCGCGAGGCCTTCGTCAGGGCACTCGTTGGGCCTGGCGGGTCTGTGAAGGCCACTTCGCCTGGTCCCTGGTGTCATGCCCTGCAGCGGTGCTGCCCGGGCTGGGGTGGTGCAGGCCGGGCCTCCTGAATCCAGGGAGGGTGCCACAGGCCAGCAGAGCCCTGCCAGTGGGCGGCTGTGGCCTGGCACCATCAGAGACCGAAGCAGAGAGACGGGCACGTTAGAATCCCGGGCAACGAGGAGGTGGGTGAGGGGCTGGCGGGCTCCTCTCAGGGACCTGGCTGCCTCCGGGCTGACCCGCCCCGGCCACCCAGGAAATCTAGATCTTGGGCCTGAGTCTGGGGGCCTGAGTCTGGGCCAGTGCCCACCCACACCTCAGCACCCCTGGTCCTCGCCCTGTGGGCCAGGAGGACCAGCTGTCGGGTGTGGTTAGCTCGGTCACCGTCCCTGTCCCCTCCTGTGAGCCTGTGTGCTTCAGATGGCAGCTCAGGGCCACTGCTCTCCTCACAGAGGCCTTTGCCTGGCTCAGAAAGGCACCGCGGGAGACGCGGAGACGGAGCCTGTCCTGAGGCACCACGTCCAGGGAGCCCTGGGCCTGGGGGTGGAGCCTAGGGCAGTGCAGGACCCACAGCCTGGACTCTCGCTTCCCAAGAGAAGCCATCACCATTTAAACGGCCCCGGGGCTTGGACTGATCTGGTGACTGGTGGGACCTTGTTCCCTCTATTCTGACCCCAGGCCCGCCGGCTGCAGCAGGAGATGGCCGGGGCTGCTGTGGGTCAGCGCCGGGCCTGGGCCTCCCCTCTGCCCTGCGGCCTGGGCTGACACCAGCTGCCCCGTGGTCTCCTGGGTTAGGCAGCGGGACTCCTGGCTCGGGGCCAAGCACGCTCGTCACTGTCAGCTCCATCAACGTCACGGGGTCAAGCTGACCCCATGGCCCTCGGCACCAGCCCCGCAGGGCGTCTGGCCCTCGTAGCCAGGGTCCTGCCCTGCTTGCTGCCTACTGGAGCCCCACTTCCTGCCTGGGGCAGCTGGGTCTCCGGCTGCTGTCCCTGTGGGTCAGTTCTAACCCGAGTTAGATGGCGTCGCGGCTCCCCCCCAGCGCCCCAGGTGCCGCCTGCCAGAACACGCCCCGTCCCTGTCCTGTAGGAGACCCAGTGCGGGAGCCCTCACTGTCCTCCCTGTGGTGGACATGCCAAAGCAGCCTCCGTTTCCCACCGTGAGGCGGGGTGCGCTGGCCGCGGTGCAGCTCACCCCCCTCGGGGGTCTGAGGGCTGAACTTCATGTGACGTCCCGTCCAGCCTGGGGTCTAGCCAGCGCTGGGGGGGGCTGCTTTCTCTTCCTGGCTGTCTGCTTCCTGTGTCCAGTCTGCCCTTGGCCACCTGCCTGTGGCTCCTCCCACTTGGACACGTGGTTGGTGTGGTTGCTGGGGTGGGGGTGCCAAGCTGGGCCTGGCCAGGGCCCCGGAGGCCAGGTGCGATTCAGCTCACCCCTTGCATTTCACGGGAATGTCTCCAGGGAGGGCAGGGGGCAACCTGGGGAGGCTGTGGTGTGTGGGCACCACGAGGGTCTCTTTCAGTTGGGGGTGTGGCCATTCGGCACTGCTGTGAGGGTAGCTGACGGATGCAGGGCCTGATGGACAGCCATCCAAGGGGAGAGGGGCCCTTGGCTGGGTCCCCTCCCTGCACACCATACTGGGCCTCAGGAGGGCTTGCAGTCTGTGCCGTCAGGGACGGCAGAGAGAGGGCTGCAGGACTTCCCTGCCCGTGCCTGGAGCCCTGCCCCTCCCCCCTGTGTGCCCCCTCTGCTGGCATCTGACTCACTCCCGCGTGGAAACAAAAGCCAGGCCAGGGCCATTCCACGGGACGCACCTCCCTCCTGGCTCCCAAGTTGGGAGCCCAAGCGCACACAGGGTCAGGGTCTCCTCAGCTCCAGGTCCTGGCCTTTCCTCCCCTGCCTCCTAGAGGCCCAGCCGTCCTCCTGGGCAGCTGCCACCCAGGCCCTCCTGCAGCCCGCTGAAGGGCCCAGTTCCGAACGCAGCCGCCGGGGCTGGCTCTTCCCCTGGAGTGTGGGGACGGGGTCAGCCTGCAGCACCTGCAGACTGACCAGAGCCCAGGTCACGGCATCTGCACAGTGAGCCCTGAGGACATGGGGCCCAGGGAAGGAGGACAGCACAAAAGGCTGGCCCTGTGTGACCCAGAGAGCCGCAGCCCCGGGGAGACGAGGAGCAGGGTGTCCAGGCAGGCAGCATGGCCGTGGGTGCCCAGAGGCAGGTTTCTGTCCAGGTGAAGAACGTGCTGGAAGGACCTCGCATGGCTCAGTCCTGGGAGGGAATGGACCGCAGCCTCGTGTCACATCAAACACTGTGACATTAAACAGGTTCTAAAGGCGCCCTGAGGGCACTGGTGCTCAGGCCCCTCTGCTGAGCAGCCCCGTCCCCGGGCTGGGACCAGTCACCAGGGAGGAAGGGTCCCCCAGGGAGGAAGAAAGAGGGTGGGCAATCGGGACCTGGCCACCAGGCCTGGGAGGCGTCAGTGACCTGGGCACATGGGCCCGAGTGACCATCGGTGACTTCAGCACCGTGGCCCCCAGGAGGACCTCAGAGTCTGCCCTGAGCACCCTGGAGTGCGGCTGCCCTGCTGCCCAGCCTGGCCGGGCCTCTCACCTGCTCCAGACGGCTCCTGTGAGCGGGAGACCTTTCCTGTGTCACTGGGGCTCAGGTGCCAGCCACCAACTGGCCTCAGGGGTCGCTCAGCCGACCGAGTGGGTAGGCGAGAGCAGCACGTGGGGCTCGTGGGCCGCAGAGCTGCTGAGTGATCGTGCCAGAGCTGCGCCAGGCCACAGCTGGCTCCTGGCTCCCCCCTGCCAGGTCAGGGTCAGCGTGGGGGACTCGCCTGTCCCTGGCTCCCCTCCTGCCCGCCTCGCCCTCCCGTCTGCCCTTGCGCTGCCTCCCTCCCACTCCTGCCTCTTTCCCTCCTCCCTCCCCCTCCCGGGTCCCCAGGATGTGCCTGGGATGGCTGGCCTGCCCTCCAGGGTATCGCCATGTCACGGGTCCTGGAGGGCGGGCCCCTGCGGGTGGCGTGGTGGTGGGAGCAGCTGCGCTTCCCCACCCGGGGAGTCCGCGTCCTCCCCTTCCCGACCCGGATCCCGTCAGTGACTGGCCCGGTGGGGTGGCCGGCTGGTGCCTGAGGAGTAATTACGTGAAGTGCTGAACGGGGAGCGACTGCTGGCGGGGTGCCAGGCACAGCGACCTCGGTTACCACTTAGCGCAGCTCGGCTGGAGCACCCACGCAGGTCCCAGACGGCCCCACCCTGAGTCTGCGCTTGTTGGGAGGAGCAGCCTAGCAGCCTGGCCCCAGGCGACCGGCTCGCGGCCATCTCAGATTGATTGGTGGTGGCTGCCTGTGCACTGGGCTGGGAAGGATTCTGAGGTCGATCTGGGCTGGGGGCAGGCCTCCATCGATTAGTGCTGTCTGTCATGGCCATAGGCGGGTGTGAGTGCCGGAGAGGCTGCGTGTCGTCCACCCTGTGTGTCCACCTGGTGGTGTTCATCCTGCCACTCTCAGGCGGTGCCCAGGGCAGCAGACCAGCCTGTTGATTTGAAGTTCTAGAAAGTGAGTCTCTCATGTGTTCTGGCCCTGGTTGTCTGAATTTTTTTTCTAATTTTTGGAATTGCAGTAAATCCATGTGACATGAAATTGTCACCTGAGCCATCTGCGTGTAGTTCCATGGTGTCTGATGCATCGTGCAGCTGTCACCATCCGATGCAGAATTCTCTGCACCTTGCAGAATTGGGGTAGAGGGCCAGGGAGCGGAGGAGCTGAGGGCGGGGCGCCTGCTCCTGGCCCAGAGGCTCAGGAGAGCCTGCAGGGTCAGCACCCTGGACAGCTCCTCGGGCCTCCTGCAGGGTCTCTGAGCCTGTTGGGAAGGCAGGGCCACCTCTGTGCTGTGTCCTACACTGCCAGCCCCCGTCCTTGCTGTTACTTCATGTGCCAATCAGGATGCAGGTGTCCAACTCACAGATGCCACACTACCCCCACTGAGGACTGAGCCCAGGGATGCTGTGCCACCGAGACCAGGTGGGCCTGGCGGACTGTCTAGGCTGGCCTGTAGCTTGTGGTCCTCCTGCCTCAGCCTCCTGAGTCTCTGGGGTCATTGGGTGCACAACTGCACCTGGAAAATGTGACTTTCAGTACTTAGTATCTCAACATGACCAGTTTCTCTCGTAACCCCAGGCACTTGCGTCCCCACAGTCACCTGAGGAGGGCTCCAGGACCCCCGATACCCACGACACAGAGAGGCCCTGGCCCTGGTTCTGGAGTGCACATCAGCTGTGCTCTCTCACCGTGACTCGGAGACTCAGGGCCTCCACCTCCTGCTGCAGGGTGGGGACCCCTGTCCCAGGTGCAGGACACCCCACCTGCTGAAACCCTGCAGGGGCCCCATCGAATGCTGGTGGGGGCACCCCGTCTCCCTCAGTGACAGCCAGCACCGGGGCTGGTGCTGCCAACCTCACCAGCCCTGCTCACCAGTCCCAGCTGTCACACTGTTGGGCACCCGGTGGTGACCAGAGAGATGCCTGTGTGGGCAGGACGGGCGGATGCGCCCTGGGCAGCAGACCAGCGATGGCGTTGCAGGCTCGAGGTGAGTTTCTTGGAGGTGATGGTGGACGAGCTGCGGCGCTTGTTGGAACCTGAGGAAGGCGCGCTGGCCGTGGAGTGGCCCTGGCTGAGGGAGTCTGTCCTGCAGGATGGGTAGGACTGGCCGTTCTGGGAGCCTGGCGACGGGCCAGCTGGAGCACAGCGCAGGCCATGCGTTTCCTCCACAAATGCTCAGTGACCACGCAGCTGCCCCCCCCAGCAACACGGGCCACACGGGCCCAGAGCCCCGAGTGCCACCTGTGCCCTGTCCTCCTGGCCAGCCCAGCTGCCCTCCCCTAGTAGCCCCAGGCGTGCCCAGGTCCTGCCCATGCCTCTTGGTCACTCGACAGGCTAAGCCCGGCCCCTGTCATTCTCTGGGCTCCCGATGCGCCAGCGCCACTTCCCCTGCCAGCCCAGGGGTTCTGGTGGTGCCCGAGGGGCGGCTGCCAGGAAGGCAGGTGCCCCGGCAGCAGAGCCCTCTGCCCCGCGTTGAGGGAGCCGTGCTGCGCTGAGAAGCATGCACTGGGGCATCTGGGCCTCGGAACGATGCCCGTCGGGTCCTGAGCACCCCTGTGGCCAGCCCTGTGCGCTGTCACCAGTGACTTGCCCTCTTGTCATGGCCAGGCCCTGGTGGCTGGGGGGGAGTCCAAGCTCAGGGCTTCCCGGAGCGACGGCCAGGCTGCTGGCCTCTCCCATGGGCTGTCACCCCGTCTGCATCGCCGTCTGCGGTTCTTTCTTGCGACTTCTGCTCTCCACTTCTCAGGACACCTCCCCGCGTACGCACTGTCTTAGGAAGGACAAGAGCACAGAGCCTCGTGCCTGTGCCCGGCCAGGGCCCTCCGGCCCACAGTCCTCCTGCGCTCCTCTCACGTCCCGTCTGAGGCCCGCGTAAGTGCTGGCCAGCGGCCAGGCGCAGCCCTCGGCTCCCGCGCGTCTGTCTCTCCTCAGCCCTGCCGGGGAGAGTGGCCCGTGGTGTCCTCCAGCGCCTGCAGAACCGTCTCGAGGCACCTCACCCTGCCCCGGCTGTCCCTGCGTGACGCGGCCATTCTGCCACGCGGCTGGTGTGCCCTGGCAGCTTGGGCCTCAGGCACCAGGGCCAAGGCTGCCGTCCACCTCCTGACCCGGGTGTGAGCCCGGTGCGGCCTCTGCGTGCCAACACAGACCCTCTCCTGGAGCTGGCTGAGGAGTGGGATGGGGCCATGCTCTGAGGACATCATGGCAGCTGGACAGGAGTGTCCTGGGGGCTCCCCGTGGGCGCCGTCACTGGAGAGATGTCTGTGCCGCTGGCCAGCGGTGTACGGGAGCCCTGGGTGGCACCTGAGTGCTGGTGGCTCCCCCTCCTGTGCTCACGGTGCTGCGGCCACAGGTGGGGAAGCCAAGGCGCGGGGCACCTGTGGGACCTGCCCAGATGCTTAGTGACAGAGCTGGACCCCTCTGGTGCCTGCATAAGCATCTCAGGGCCCAGGCCACTGCTGCTGTGTATCCAGGGTGACCCCTGCCCCAAACCTCCGCCGCCGCCGAGAGCCAGGGCATCTAGCCTGCAGAAACCATCCCCTTCCTGGCCCATCTGTCTCGCTCCTGGCAGACAGCTGGCACTTGGTGGCTGCTCCCTGCACGAGGAGCCCGGCACCAGCTGCCCACGCCCTTCCCAGCCTCAGCCGCCCCTCTGACTTGGGGAGGGAGGAGCCAGGGCCTCTGCCTGTGGGGACGAACCCAGCCTGTCCTGCAGAGTGGCTAACCTTCTTCCTCAGGGCAGCTGCTCTGGGTACCACTGGGGCCTCTGGGCCGACGGGTGCCGCGGCCTCTTGGGTGGCAGCCCCTGCCTACTGGCTTTGGTTGGTGTTTACTCCTCTCTTAGGCCCCAGGGGAGGCAGAGCCATGGGGATGTTCCCTCGAGGCTCTGGCTGGCTCCTGGCACAAGCCGAGGTCTGTCCCCAGGGAGCTGCGGACAGTGACAACCCCTCCTCGGTCCTCAGGCCTGCTGCGATGCTGCCTCTGGGGACTGAAAGCCGGCCAGGAACGGCTCCCAGCTGCTCCTAGCTGTCCCGGCTCCTGCTCCCGTCTCGGGCCTCAGTGGCCTGGGGCCTGGCGACGGCTGTGTCTGGGCTGGGGTGGTCTCCAGCCCCTGGTGCCTCCCCCTCCAGCAGGACCCTCCGTCACGTCAGTGGGATTTGAGACTCAAAGTGTCTGCCTGCAGGGTGGGGGGTAGGGTGCTGCCCGGGGCCCCTGCGGGGAGCCACGCTGCTCTCCTCCGCGCCAGGCCTAAGAGGGCCTTGGTACCTTTACGCCTGGCCCTGCCACAGCTGGGAGGAGCAGGGCCTGGGGCTTGAGACTGAGGCCCGTCCCCTGCGGGACCCCGGGCTGCGCCCTGGGAGAGTGCTGGCCTCCTGGGCCTCCCAGAGCTCTTCTCCAGGCAGGTGACCCACAGGTGGCACATGTGGAGGCGTGAGGAGTGTGCCCAGCTGTCTCTCTGCTGGGCACCTTTTCCACAGGGGGAGGAGGAGGCCTGGACTGCGGGGTGGTGGGCAGCATGAGGAGTGGGAGAGCCACCTGCTCAGGCAGGAAGCAGAGCAGCAGGGCACAGTGGTGAGACAAAGTCAGCTGCCACCTGTGGGTGCCCTGGGCGGGGGCCCTGGGGACCTGCTGCTCTGTCTGGGGAGCTGGGGCCCAGCAAGGCTGGGGTCCCCTGCCTGTCTCCCAGCGAGTGTCTGAGCAGCAGGCGGAGCCCAGGCCAGGCTGTCTGGACCCCCAGGTGTGGGCAGCGTGTTGCCTGCTGTCCAAGGGCTGGGTCCAGGCCCAGGCTTGCTCCTCGCGTCTGGCCGCCCAGGCATGGAGACGTGGTGGGTACCTTTCCCTGGAGTCCACCTCGGGCACTGTTTCCTAGACCTCTAAGAGCAGACAGGGTGAGTGGCCAGGGGACTCCGCCAAGGAGCATGGTGGAGCATCATTCTGGCATGAAGGATGGTGCCCACCTGGAGACCTCCGTTTGCCCCGGGCTCCAGACCCTCCAAGAAGCAAACTGCAGGTCAGAGTTCTAGGCTGGCAGGGGGGTTCTCACTGCTGTCCCTGCTGTCCCAGGCCCCTGCAGCCAGCCTGGCCTTCCAGGGAGTAGTGGCTCTTGAGCTGGGGCCCTTCCCAGGTCAACCTTGTTGGTCCTCCTCTGAGCCTTGCAGGGTTCGCAGGCTGGTCAGACAGGGCCGCTGGGGTCCCACTGTGCGTCCGGCACTGCTGACAGGACACTGAGCCCCTCAGGGCTTGGTCTCAAGCCACCAGAGGAGGCAGCCTCGGTGGAAACCTCCGTGGGGCCGTCCCGGCCAGGCCCGCGCTTGGCGCGTGTGTGGAATCCGTCAGGTGTGACGTGCTCACCCAGGAACACAGACGTGGATAGAAGCCCGGGTCTGACTGTGCCTGAGGGGCGCGTAGGGAGGGTTTCTCAGAGCGCCATTGGTGAGAGGTTCTGGCAGTGGGACAGCTGTCCCTCCCGGGCGGCCCTGAACCCTCGCAGGCACCGTGGGGACCCTTCTTCCTGCACACAACGTCAGGCTTCAGGCGGGCGTTAGAGGCAGGCCGACAGGGCTGTCTTAGTGAACCTGTGCTCTGCCCAGCCCAAGACCTCAGCTGACCCTGTCCTCCTGTGGCCTGGGTCCACCCTGGGTCCCTGGGCTCCTGGCAGCTGCAGTATGCCTGCAATCCCTGGTGCATGGGGTGCTGTGGGGTGAGGGAGAAGTGGGGTGTTAGGTCCAGGCAGGCTGAGGGAGGGGAGGCCCGGGGAGGAGGGTGGAGGCTGTTTGAAAACCAACTAGTGTTGGCACCAGGAGCCCTGGGGTTGTCATGGCGACCGGGATGCATCCCTCTCCCCCACTCCCAACCCCTAGAGTGCAGCTGGCCCTAACAGGGCCTCCTCTCTGGGCTGCTGGGCGCCCAGCCAGAGGTGATCAGCCGTCGGCAAGGGCTCCGTCTCCTGAGGCCTGGCGTCCCACCTGTGGCATGGGGGAGGATGGCCGTGAGCCTCACGTCCGGGGACAGGGTGCTGAGCAGAGCCGGCAGGCAGAGGGAGCCTGACCCTCAGTGACATCTGTGTGTGGGAGAAGTGGCTTTCTTAGAGTTGCCGTGGCCTCCCGAGTCTGCCCTGGGTGTCCCTGACCAGGGGCCGTGGGGCAGGGAAGGCTCTGTGTGGGCGCGAGAGGGCACCGCAGGAGGAGGGTGACATTCAGGAGGTGGTGTCAGGCCGACTGGGGCCCACTGAGGGGAAGGGACGTCGGATCCCTACCTCGTGCCTCACACTGGAACAGACGCCCAGAGACAATGTGCCTAAACGGGAAGCAGGGCACAGACTGGCTCCTTACTGTGAAAACCTGCAAGTCTGCGTACGGACAGCAGGACCGCCAGCCGCAGCCACGGTGGACTCTCCTGTCCCCCTGGGAGCGCTGGAAGATGGAGACAAGGTCGCAGTCCACCGAACTGGAGATGGTGTGGGGGACGGCCCTCCGGGGACGGAAATGGGCACAGTCTCCGGCAGAACACTGGCATCTCCAGCAAGGGGCAGGCCGAGGGACATCTCGGTCCATCTCAGATTCACAGTCGCACTCCTGGGAACTGATCCTGAAGACAGATTTGTGCCAAAGGTCAAGCCTCGAGGTTACCAGGCCATGACTGCAGGGGGCGGGAAACGGCAGAGCTGCTCCCTCTCGGCTCGGGCAGAATCCATGACCCGAGGCACCCCTGAGGTGGCCTGCGATGGCTGGCATGGAACCGTCTCCAAGGTACAGCACGAGGTCCGGGAACAAACCCGAGACAGCACATGACGGTGGGTGGCGTTCGCGCCCCAAGTTCCCCGGCTGTTTGGGGCGGGAGACCTGGGGCCCTCAGCGTGGTGGGGTGGGGGGCTGAGCTTCCTCGTCCCGAGGACCTTGGCCGCACTCATTCGGATTCTGTCAGATTTTCCAACATTCGCACGGCACAGCGAGGTGCTCTGCAGACCAGGCGATGGGAATCCGCAGCTCATCTGTGACCCGCGCACCTTCACGGGGCCTGAAGGGAGTCTCAGGAGCCCGTGTCGCACGGCCACGCGACACGCGAGTGCAGTGTGGATATCCCCTGTGCTGACCCGTCAGCCGGCCAGCACTCAGACAGCAGGTTCTGAGCTCCAGGGTGTTAGACTGGGAGCTCAGCTCGCCCAGGGCAGGCACAGAGCACCAGGAGCAGTCGGGCTGGCGCCAATGGGACCCCCTCGGCCATGACACAGGAGCCCCCGGGGATGGACACAGGAGCCCCCGGAGATGGACACAGGAGCCCCCCGGGGATGGACACAGGAGCCCCCCGGGGATGGACACAGGAGCCCCCGGGGATGGACACAGGAGCCCCCCGGGGATGGACACAGGAGCCCCCCGGGACGGACACAGGAGCCCCCGGGGACGGACACAGGAGCCCCCTGGGGACGGACACAGGAGCCCCCCGGGGACGGACACAGGATCCCCCCGGGGATGGAGACAGGAGACCCTCAGCGATGGACACAGGAGCCCCAGGGACGGACACAGGAGCCCCAGGGACGGACACAGGAGCCCCCCGGGGACGGACACAGGAGCCCCCCGGGGACGGACACAGGATCCCCCCAGGATGGAGACAGGAGACCCTCAGCGATGGACACAGGAGCCCCAGGGACGGACACAGGAGCCCCTGGGGACGGACACGGGAGACCCTCAGCGATGGACACAGGAGCCCCGGGGATGGACACAGGAGCCCCCGGGGATGGACACAGGATCCCCCGGGGATGCACACAGGAGCCCCCCGGGGACGGACACAGGAGTCCCCCGGGATGGATACAGGAGCCCCCGGGGGTGGACACAGGAGACCCTCAGCGATGGACACAGGAGCCCCGGGATGCGCATGGGGAAATGCCATCACAGTACTGGCACGGGGACCTGTGTTTCTGTTCTGCCCCTTTTGCTCTGAGGCAGGTTCTACTTTCCTAATATTCTGAAAATCCTGCCCGTCACTGTATGAGGTGGCCACGCCTGTGACCCCTACCAACTGGGAGCTGAGGCACAGGGGCAGGTCCAGGCCAGCCAGGACAAGTGGGTTTGGTCCTGTGTCGAAATAGACATGAAAAGGTGTGGTGCAAGGTGCACCTGGCCTCATCCCCAGTCCCTCCACCACAGTTCCCCCCCACCACTGTCCTTGTGGACAGCTGGGCAGGGGTGGGAAGGGCTGGCACGCTGTGGTGGGCCATGAGGTGCCGTCCAGGGTGAGGGCACATGTGCTGTGGGTGGCCCGTGAGGGGCGTTGGCTGTGGAGGGCTGGGACCTGGCTGCTGTGCTAAGGGCCCGGGGCCTCTCGTGTGGGCTGCCCAGGAGCTCCGCTTCGGGCCAGTGTCTGGCGCCTCAGTCTTGCTGCCACGGCTGGGGAGCCCCTGCAGGCTCACACAGCCCACCCCCGGCCAGCCGAGGGCTCCTCTCAGGCCCACTGCTCATGAGCTGGTCCCTCCTGTCCGCAGCCCTCCAGGGCCCCCAGCTGGCCTTGGGGGAGGAAGGGGACCCTGTGGACGGAGGCTGGCCTGGCCCTTCTCTGCTCCAGCCCCTGGGCCTCCACCCCCTGGCTCCCCGGCCTTCGCCACCCTCTCACTGCTGCCCCCTCCAGGACGCCCTCCCCGGGCAGGGTGAGCCCCCCCGCTGCCCCTGCACACTCACCCCGTCGATGTCCATTGTGCTGTCCCCCCTCAGAGCTCCTCACCGGGCTGGGCCTGTCTGTCCCCACCTGTCCCTAGCTCGGCCCTCAAGCAAGATGGCCTCACGAGCGACTTGAAACCCAGGCCTTCCCGTCTCTGGCGTTGGCACCTGGCGGGTGACAGGTGATGTGGGGGTCACTGCCGGAGCACTGTGGTCGGAGGGCCAGCTCCGTGGACCTTTGGGACAGACACTGGCAGCTGGTGGCTGACCAAGCTGTGTGGGGTGCAGAGAAGGGGGCTCTTGTGGGAGACCTGCTGTGACCAGTGGCTGGCCAGCTCTGAGCCTGGGGAGCACTTGCCCATCCTGGGCCCTGGGCTGGCACTTGGATCTGCCCTGGCTGACGCTGGCCTGCAGGGCCTGGGGAGTCCTGATCGGGGTCCCTGGGGCTGCCCTCTGTCAGGCCCCGCCGCCCTGGGCTCCTGGCTGGGCATCTGCAGGGGGCAGGGCCTGCTGCTCCCCTGACCCCCACTGTGTGGGACTGTCTGCCCCCTCCCTCCAGGAGGCGGGGTTGCCTGGGCCATCCAGGGAGGGACAGTTTCCTGGTCTACAGTAAAGTCTCGGGAGGCCAGGCCTCCTGACCGGGCAGGGGACTCTGCGTCTTTGCCCTGGAGTTTGGTCTAGTCAGAGCCCGGCTGAGCCGCCGGGTTAACAGGGCTGGCTGGAGGCCAGGGACCCAGGGAGGCTTGAGGATGAGCAGTGGCTTCAGGTGACACTGCTGTGGAGACCACGCACTATTGGCCTCCCCACGCTGCTGAAGCGAAGCCCCACAGGCAGGTTCACACTCCGGGTTCACACCCCCTCGGGGGTGCACGGGAGGCAGAGGTTCAAGACCCAGGTGTTGGTGGGTGGTCTTCAGGAGGCTGGGGGCACGCGCCTCTGACCTCAGTGCTCAGGAGGGTGAGGCAGGGAGATCTGCACACCAAAGCCAGCCTGGGCAACTTAGCAAGGACACGGGGGACGGGGGCTCAGCGGTAGAGTGCCTGGGTTCAGTCCCCAGTGCCAAGAGCACGGCCAAAACCAGACAGGAAATAAGTGGCCGGGGAGAGCCTGTCCCCACCTCTGACCTTCCTCCCGGGTGGCGGCTGGCTCCGTGTCCTCGGCCTGCCCTATCAGGTCTGACCCTGGGTCCAAACCCCCCTTTCCATGAGGACGCCAGTCACGCGGGGTCAGCATCTGCCCTGATAGCCGCGCGACCCCCGAGCCAGGTCCCCGTGTGGGCACGTGGGCTTGGGCCCCAGGGTGGATTCTCGCACGCCCCTGTACCACCTGAGAGCAGCCACAGGCAGGCAGAGGGAGCCCGTCCTCCCGGGGTGAGCGGGGCCTGCAGTGACGGGCAGGAGTCCCTCTGCTTGCAGCCTGACCTCCTGCCAACCCGCTGCGTCTCTTCACCTCCACGGGCCTCGGTTTCCTCACCCGGGGGGCTGTGGGGACTCCAGTAGCCCTGTTCCTGGTGTGCCCTCGTGGCTGGGCTCCCAGTCAGCCCACGATGCTCTGTCCACGGCTGTCCCCCACCAGCCCTGTCTCTGATGTCACGCCACTGTTCACCCAGATGAGTGTGGATGAGGGGGACAGATGCGGGGGATGGGGAGGGAAGGAGAACCTGGATCCAGGGCACTGTCAGAGGCTCCCTGCCTGGCCTCCAGGTGGCCCCGTTACTGTGGCCCCTCACCTGCCCTGTGTCCTGGACTCTTCCTGGGCCCCCAGCAAGCAGCTTAACCTCATCTGCAAAATGTGGGCATTCCTGAGCCCATGGGGGGCTGCGTGGGAGGGGCTGAGCCGAGCAGGTGGCCCCCGCAGCCTCAGGGAGGGGGTTCCCCGAGTGTCCCCTGCAGTCCTTGGCCAGGAGGTTGAAGCAGGACAGTGACATGAGGAGAGAGTGAGGGACGCTGGTGTTTGTTAACTTCCCAACCCACCACTGGTTTCCTTGGGCCTCAGCGGGCGCCTGGGTGGAGCGTGTCTGTGAGGCAGTGGCGCTGGCCTCACGCTGCTCCCCCTCCACTTAGCGCCCTCGATGGCCACGCGTCTCTGCAGCTGGAAGCAGCTCCTCGGTGCTGACTAAAGCCCGCGAGAGGGTGGATGGCTCCGTAGGGCCGTGCAGAGGACCCTGCTCAGGGACTGGCCCTGCCTTGTCTCACCTGGATCTGGCTCTCCTGCCAGCTTTTCTTCAAGGGAAAGGCGTATCTGTGCTGCCCAGAGATGCTTTGTCCCTCCACTGCCTAGATGGTGGGCCCAGACAGGGTGGCCCTGCTTTCCTGGGACTCAGGGTTAGCCAGCAGTTGACGAGAGGACGGTTCTGTCTCAAGGCAGGTCTGAGGCTTCTCAAGCTCTGGGCAGGGATCTCACCTCAACTGCAGGTGCACCGAGGCTTTGGGGTGGGGCCGTGGCACCTGGGGTCTCAGGGAGAGCTGAGTCAGGTCAGGTGAGGGGGACAGAGAGGGGGAGAGAGCAGGGGGTCCAGGAAGAGCCGCCGGCCTGCAGGGTGCACGTGCTGTGTGACGAAGCCAGCCCTCGGCGGGAGGCCTGGGCCAAATCCATGAGGACGAAGGCATCTGTCCCTGGAGCGTGACTCGGGGGTCTGTGGGCTCCCACGTGCTGCGGTGACTAGCAATGCCTGCCGTGGTCAGAGGAAGGCAGGACGTGGCCGCACACCTGCCACGGTGTGCCCTCCTCTGAAGTTCCGGGGGTAAAGCTGTGGTGGAGAAGAGCCAGTGGGCCCGAGTCCTGAACCCATGCTCAGCTGCCAGTGCTGCCCGTGGCAGCGGAGTCAGAGGTGCAGAACAGGCGTGGCGGAATGCCTTCCTCTCCCACCAGGAAGCCCCTTCCCTGCAGGCTCAGGAGACGGGCCGGGGGTGAAAAGGGCACTCTGAAGGCACCTGGAGCAGACTTCCTGCCTCTGGAGCCTCGCTGTGGCTCCGGGGCCTTCCTCTGCCAGAGACCCCCAGGTCCTGCCCTGGCCCCCAAGTAGTACCTGCTCCCCGTCCTGGCGGGCACTGCAGGCAGAAGCCCCTCTGCCCATCCTAAAGGCCTGGGCGGGTGTCCTGGAGTCCAGCCTGAGCCTCCACGGCGAGCCTGGCCCCAGGAGGAGAGCCAGGCAGAGCCCAGGTGCAGGGCGCCCAAGTTTCCTGGGTGCTCATGGACGGCCACTTAACCAAGGGCTGGGCTGGCACTTGTTCCCCCGTGTTCTGTGGGGCACAGCGGCACAGCCCGTCATCCAGCTACTCGGGAGGCCGATTGAGGAGGGGAATCGTGGGCTCTCTGAGCCTAGGCAACTTAGCAGACTCCCACAATAAAGAGGGCGGGGTGTAGCTACGGTGGGGTGCCTGCCTCACGGGCGCAAGGCCTGGGTTCCGTCCCCAGCGCCACAGGCACAAGAGTCAAAACTGTGTCTGGACTCTCGGCAGGGTGGAGGCAGGGCTCCCCTCTCTTGGGGGCTCCTTTCCTTCCGGCCTCCCAACAGGCACCCCTCAGGAGCAAGCAAGATCTGCAGACGGCAGGTGACCCCGGGTGCACGCAGCCCAGCTCTGGGGCACCTGCCGGGGCACCCACGTCTTCAGCAGCGGTTTTATCGAGTCTGTGTCTGACGGATGTTGGTGCCCTGGCACCTTTCTGGGGCTGCTTGGCTGTTTCTGTCACTGACCTACAGAGGTTCTCCTCATGGTGCCTGCGTCTGTGGTCACACACCTCGTGCCTGTGTGCACAGGGCACCAGTGCAGGAGCAGGAGGTGCTGGCGCTCACTGACACCCTCCGTGCGGACACACACCTTCCTCTTGGGGTGCAGGTCCCCCGGCTCTGGTCCGAGCTGGGCACCATTCTGATCATCCATCCTCGGCTTCCTTCGGTTGCATGGCCTCCTGGCTGGCCAGCCTGTGCCTGGGAACTCCCTGTTTGGCCTGTGTGTGCAGCGCCCTGCAGGAGGACCCAGCTGCCTTTGCCCACTGGGTGCCCGGCCCCAGCTGGCATCTGCCAGTAAAGTGCCTCCTCCTGGCTGTGGACGTCAGCTCACACCATCCCAGCTGGGCAGGGAGACCTGTCCCAGGCACATCTCTTCCCACAGTGTGGCTCAGAGAGCGCGGGGTCACGGAGCTCATCCAAGTTTTTGGCGGCCACCTCCGCTCCAGGTGGCAGAGCTGGTCCTGGGGGCCACACCCACAGGGCCTGCTGGGCGAAGAGGATCAGCCTGTGTGCAGGGCGGGAAGAGCACATGGAGTGGCTCGCCCTGCCTCTTGTCAGAGAAGACGCTGGACGCCACCTGCCCCCACCATCCAGGTCCACCTGGGAAAGGGCTGTGAGCCACACTGGGCCCTGCTGCGTGGACTCTGCTGCACTCACTTCCTGTGGCCGCAGCGGCCCCCATCAGGGTCTTTGCAGAAACCCCCAGAGCCCGTCGTTTGTACAGTGAGTGTGCATTAGTAACCGTGAGGAAGCCCCGGAGTCCTGTGGGCGGGAGGCTTCCTCCAGGTCAGAGCCTGGGCTGCCCCCTCTTCTGAGCCAATGCAGGGTGAGCAGCCCGAGGACAGCGAGCTCTCCAGCCTGGGCGCGGAGTCCCCAGCCTCACCTCCCAGTGCTCAATCTCTTGATCACTGTGTGCCTCCTGCTGGGGGCCTACCCCAGACCCTGGGACAAAGGTGACCGGGAGCTTCCTGGGGGACGTTGAGACGCTCAGTCTCTGGGTGGAGGCCTCAGGAACACTCGCCTGGGCAGCTTCGAGTCTCCCTTACCAACTGACAACCCTGTGAGGCAGGAGTTCCCAGCAAGAACCCGGGAGTGGAGGGGACCGGGCCCAGCTGCCCAGCAGCCGTGCGGTGCAGCCTGAGGTCAGCCCTGGCTGAGACAGTGGCAGGTGTTTTGTCCGCACTGAATGGTGGCTTAGAACCTCACAGGTCACTGGTGGGACTGGAGGGAAAGTTAAGGGCACAGGGTCTCCCTTGGGGGTGATGCAGTGTTGGAGGTGATGGCTGCACACGCGCTGAAGGCCAGTGGGTGGTGTCCCTCCATGTCATGTGACTTCCACTTGGTGAGGGAAAAGTAAAAAGAAAGAAAACCTGAAAAAGTCTATTTGGCATGAGGTTTTCAGGATGAGTGCAGACAAAATGGACTGTTGGCTGGGAGGGGGTGGCCGATAGAGGCCACGGGTCCCCTTGGGGCAGGAGCACCTTGGACAGTGGCACAGCTCTGCGTGCCTGGGAACCACCCTGAGGCGGGTGCAGGCCTGTGGGTTCTTTCTCAGTGAAACCGCTGTGGCCAAGGAGACCCAGGGACCATGGGAGAGGCTGGCGGCTGGGCGGTCAGTGAACTCGGGGGTGCGTCGCTTGCCTTGGGTCCTTGGCCACCCAGGCTCCCTGAGGCTCCAGCCAGGCCTGGTGTCTCCCCAAGGGCAAGCCATGTTGGACCAATGCATTGTCAACTTTGCCACCTTGCAGACCTCAGGGCACCCCGCTGCTCTTGCTGGTTAGTGGGGCTGTCCATCTGGGCATCAGAGGAGGCACTGAGCAGCGGCAGGCAGGGGTGGCCACCCTGAGGCTGCCAGACGAGTGTAGGTGAGTGTAGATGTCCCGCAAAGTCCCCAGGTGGGGACTGCAGCAGAGAGCCCCAATATTAGCACACATGCTGGTCATCTGCGCCCAGCAGGCCTGCAGCAATGGCTGACACCGGCTCATCAGAGACAGTAAGTCAGGTATTGATGAGTGCTTTATTAACAGGTTTATCTCTGACTCCCTGCCCCTATTTTGTGTGATTACAAACACCAGATTCTCAAGGAACTTCTAGAAGGTGGTCCTCATATTCCATGGGACATGCAGCCATAACTATGTTGAGAAATTACAGATTCTCCCATTTCCAAGAAATAAAACTATGCGAGGACAGAATCTTGCCAACGCCAAATTCCGGCCCAGGGCTTCCTCCCGGGTCTCTGGGGCTCCCTCCCAGCAGTATGGCGGAGCCAGGGCAGGAATGCCTGGGAGCCACGGGCTCCTCTGCCTTGCTTCATTCCCTGGAAGCATGTCTGGTGGCGGTTTATATTTCTGTGTCTGCATCCATGACAGAGTCACCTTCTCCAGGAAAGTTGTTCCTGTGAGCACCGAGGGATTTTGAAGAGAGCAAACCGGGTCTCTCCCAAGATTCGAGGGTTTCCAGGCTTAGCCCATGGACCCCTAGTGACAGGTGCTGCAGGGAGAGGGATCAGGCAGCTTAGGGCTACAGAGGACTCAGTGTGTCCCCAACAGGCGTCCAACCCAGTCCTGAGCATGCTGGTGTCAGGGGCAGGGCCTTTGGCAGGTGACCAGGTCATGAGGGTGCAGACCCCACAATGGGATCAGCGCCTTCTAAGAGGAGGCCCCAGAGGGTTCCCCGCCCCTTTCTCCAGGCAAGGACACAGTGGGAAGGTGTCATCCGTGCGCTAGAAAGCGGTTCTCCCCAGACGTGGAGCCTGCTGGCACCTGGATCTTACACTTGCAGTCCCCAGACTGGGGCAGTGGTGCTTTGGCCACTGTGGCCTTGGCCAGCCTGCAGGACTGAGTGGGAAGAGGCCGCCAGAGCAGAGCTGGGGGCAGCCCACAGCCGCCCAGCTTGCTTGCCGTCACAGGGCACTGGCGTCTCCTTCTGTCAGCGCGGAGCCCGCCCACCCACACCTAGGGTCGTCCTGGGCCAGAGTTGATGGGGGGTGCTGACAGGAGGGCATCGGGGCCCTCCTGCTGCAGGACTCACTGGTGTCCCCTGTCATGGCACCCCTGGGGTGTGGCACCACCCTGGCCTGGGCTCCCTGTGCACACATGCAGGACGCTGGTCGATAACGAGAACACGCACGTTCTGCAGCACATCTGACACGTCGGGGCTGGGGGATGAGTACCAGTGATGTTTGTTGAATGAATGAGAAAGGTCCGGAGGGCCGAAGGCAGCCGCAGCGCACCAGCCTCCACTCTTGGTCTTACTGGGTGTGCAGGATCGTGGGCACGAGGCCTCAACCCCACCACCTCTGCTTCCCGTCCCCCTTCTCATTCCTCCCGTATTCCCCCAGGACCTCCCACTCGCGGGCCAAGGCCGAGGCCGCCCTCACGGCGGCTCAGAAAGCGCAGGAGGAAGCCCGGATCGCCAGGATCACTGCCAAAGAGTTCTCTCCTTCCTTCCAGCACCGGGAGAACGGTGAGTCTGCTGCCCCCCAGGCTTCGAAGGCTGGGTGCATGCCGGGTGGTCAGGGCACCAGATGTGTCCCTGTGCCACAAGCCAGCTGGCCTCACACGGGTTCTGCCCCAGAAGCTGACATCCTACTGGTGGCCACCGCTTTTACTGGGGCTGCATGTCCCGGCAGGGCCTCCTCAAAATTTCAGGTGGCCCCAGGGTCCATGTGTCTGTTTCCAGGTGTGCTGCCTCTCCCTGTCTGCTGCCATCTTTCTAGAACATTCTGTGATAATGGATATTTCCCTCTGTTTGCTGTAACGTGGCAGCCACTAGCCTTGCGTGGTGAGAGACTAAGGAGCTGGCCCTAGTTTCATTCAGTCTTAACTTGTCTGCTTTTAGATGCAAATGGCCTTGTGTGGCCACTGGCTGCTGCATTGGCAGGTGAGGCTCTGAGTACTGGACAGCAGCTCCTTCCATGTCCCATCAGGTTCAGGAACCTCAGCCTTCCCTGCAGGGGCCCATGGGGACCGTGTGTTCTCTTCTGCACTCCATGCGACAGGCCCCAGGGTCATGAAGGCCTGCTGTGGAGTGTGGTAGAGGGCTGTGCTGGCAGAGGTCAGAGTCATGGCCCACTGGCTCCCAACCTGGCCTCTCTGGGAAGCCCAGGGGACAGGGCTCCCTCCTGTCTGCACCTCTGACCAGCACACGGGAGGGCTGAGTGGAAAGCTGCTGGCGTCTGGGGATGGATCCAACCCTGCAGCCCTGAGCTGCCTCCTGGCCTTGGGGCAGGGATGGAGCCAGGGGTCAGTACTGGGCCAGCAGACAAATTGGTCCTCACTATCTGTTTTCTCTGGTGTCCTGCCTGTACTGGCCCCAGGGCGCCTTCCCCAGGTGTTCCCGGCCCAGACATGGAATGTGGCCATCATCCTTCCGCATTCTTCCCTGGTGGGTGCAGGGTCCTGGCTGAGCCTGCCGCTCCTATCTAGAGGTACAGTCAGGAACACAGAGCACCCCTGGTCCCACTGCCTGTGACTGAGTCGGTGGACTCTGCTTTGTCCTTGATGGGACCTCAGCTGTGACCTTGGGCTAGGAAATGGCGTCCTGACAGGTCTGCATTCTTGTGAGTTGCCCACCCCTCGTCCTTCAACCCCAGCCTCTTCTCTGGACACACTGGGCCCAGGTGTGTGAGCCGGGTGGACACAGGCCACCAGCCCTGTGCTCAGACCATTAGGCGCCTGGTGACACCAGCCACACGAAGAAGCCTGGAGGACTTAGTGCACAGTCCCCACCCATGGGTTGCCCAGGTCCCATGCACAGGTCGCAAGCCGACTCCACTGCTGGGGCCTGTTCTTGGCCTCTCAGAGCCTCAGTTTCTCCATCTGTGAGGGAAAGGGAGGGCCACAGTGTCTGAGGCTCCTGGGTGCACTGAATGGCCCAGGAGCATCGTCCACCTGCGGCTTGTTGGGAGGAAGGGCTACCTAGATGCAGTTAAGGCCAAGATGGGGAGGTGGGATCATCGTGGATCAGTAAAGCTCTAAATCTAGCCTGGAGTTCTCTTAAAATACCGCCCAGAGACATCCAAGCCAGGAGGGTGTGGCCACAGCCCAGGAGTGCTCACAGGAAGCCGCAGAGAGGCCAGGGGCAGATTCCCCTGGAGCCCTGGCAGAGCCCCACTGCAGCTTGGCTTCAGAACCCCACCCCTCGGACTCCCAAGAGAGAATGTCTGCTGTTGAATGCCTGGTGTGTGGCCCCCGGGAGCCCTGGGAGGCGGGTGCTGGGCCCAGGACCATGGGTCCGGCTGGCCAGGCCTTGGCTGCTGTTTCGGTCCAGAAGCTGGCTCCTGGAAGCGTCCCTCTTCCTCAGGACAGAACTGAAGCTCGGGCTGCTGAGGCAGCTTGAGCCTGGCTCCACGCAGACAGCATGAAAGGATCAAGCCCAGACTTGGAGCATGTGCAGCTCAAGGCCAGAGCCTTCATCTTGTGTCTTGCTCTTGGGCTCTGGAGCATGGGCAGCATCACAGGAGCGCTGTGGGCACTGGACACTTCCCAGCCTTGGCCCAGGGACCTGTCCACCGGGTCCTGCTTCCAGGAGCCTCTGGGGTTCTTGGCTGTGCTTCCTGGGCCTTCCTTCCACAGTGCCTCCTGCCAGGAGTTGGATCCTGCGTCTCTGATTAGTGCTGAGCCTTCTGTGTAGAGAGTACTACAGGCAAATGAGCCCAGACCAGGGACTGGGGGCCACTGAGGCCACTGGGCATCCTGCAGCTACTCCTCACAACCAGAAGCTGTGTCTCCTCTTGGCAGATGAAGCCAAGGTTGGGAGCAGTAGCTTGCCCGAGGTCCCGGAAGCCAGGAGGCAGAGCAGGGCCTGACTCCCCACCCTGAGCTGCACCTGCTCGGACAGCAAATCCCAGAGTTTCAGCCGGGGAGAGGGCCATCCCGTATAAGCCACCTGCACCTGGAGGACCTGAAGCCTTCACTGGGGAAGTGGGGACATCCAAACCAGGAGCCTGCTTTTCTGCCGGGCAGTGTCCAGTGCCCACAGCACTCTGTGATGCTGCCCATGCTCCAGAGCCCAAGAGCAGGACACAAGATGAAGGCTCTGGCCTTGAGCTGCACCTGCTCCAGGTTTGGCCTCGATCCTCTCATGACGTCTCCAGGAGCCACAGCTCTGCCGTTAGCTTGAGCTGCGCGCCGCCTCCCCACACGGCAGTTCTGGCAGTTGGGGTGCCAGCCTTCCTCCAGGCCTCACAGGAAAGGCCACAGGGCCACTTGCAGGCTCAGTGTCCCAGCTTGCCAGACCCCTGGTGTTTGGGCAAAGGATGGTGGCCCTCAGAAGCCCAACCCCAACCAAGGGGGTGGCGTGGTGAGGCACGATTATGGGGGCTCTGAGCGTGGGGCCCTGAAGGGAAGCAGGCGAGGTGGGAACCCAGGCTGGGAGGTGGACACACGGGTCTAGTGTGGTTCTGCAGGGACCCATCCCCAGCCTGGTTCTCTGTGTGGATACCAAGGTAGCCCCAGCCCTGTGACCACAGAGGACTAGTCACTGGAAGGGGCTCTGAGACTGCCTGGCCCACATCCCCATGACTCACGCATGGGGACACCAATTTAGGGGGCTGCCCCTGGCCCAGGGCCACATGCCAGGGTCACCACCCTGCCCTGCTCACTGCTGCCTGGGCATCTGAGATGAGATCAGGGACACAGTCTTGTGCTGACATGTGAAGTGACTGTGCCACTGTCACTGGGGCCTGGCCTGTGCGGGGCTGAGGACAGCGATCAGAGGCTGAGTGCCAGCCCTGCGGAGGTCTGCTGGCCAAAGAAGTGTGGGTGCCTGGCTGTCTGAGCCTCCAGGCTCGGGCTGGGACTCGGCTGAGGCAGATGTCTGTTCACTATGGAGGCCTGAGCAATGCAGGGAGGGGCCGGACCTAGCCTCATGCTGGCCCCATGCTGGTCCTGATCCCAGGGGAAGGCACAGGCCTGAGGCAGGTGGGGTTGGTAGTCACACCATGACACGCCTGGCCTCACCAAGCCTCAGGACCTGTAGGAGGCCAGCCAGTGTGTGATGAGGGACCAGGCTGAGGGCTGTCCACTGCCATTGCTGTGACCTGGGGCCGCCCAGGCATCCTTAGAGTGCACGCTGGGTAGCGTGCCCCACCAAAGGGCCCTGGGAGCCACTATGACCAGTCTCTCCCTCTGCCCCTGCGCCTCCCCTGAGCAGGGAGCACCCTGCCCCGGGACCTTCCTGAGCAGGGGCCTTGGAGGAGCAGGCTCAGGGTGACCCCCACTGTGTCTCTTTCTCCTCACCAAGGGCTGGAGTACCAGAGGCCGAAGCACCAGGGCTCCTGTGATGACATCGAGGTGCTGTCCACCGGCACACCGCTGCAACAGGAGAGCCCCGAGCTGTACCGCAAGGGCACCACCCCTTCAGACCTGACCCCGGATGACAGCCCGCTGCAGAGCTTCCCCGCCAGCCCCGCAGCTACGCCTCCGCCGGCCCCCTCCAGGAGCAGGGCGGCCCACTTCTCACGACAGGTCTCAGTGGACGAGGAGAGAGGCGGGGACATCCAGATGCTCCTGGAGGGCCGGGGAGGGGACTACACCCGGAACAGCTGGGGTGAGGAGAAGGCAGGGGGCTGCAGGGGCGTTCGCAGCAGCGCCCTGCGCAGTAGCCAAGGTACCGAGGACTTCCGCACCCGGGGTGCGGGCCACAAGCAGCCCGGGAACCCCAAGCCCCGGGAGCGGCGGACGGAATCCCCCCCAACATTCTCGTGGACTTCCCACCACCGGGCGGGCAACCCTGGCTCCGGGGGTGCCAAGCTGCAGGAGCCCGACGAGGAGCAGCTGAGCAACTACAAGCTGGAGATGAAGCCTCTGCTGAGGATGGACTCCTGCACACCAGAGCCGCACCCCCAGAGGAGACGCCACGGCCGGGGCGCGGGGGGCGACCGGCGCTCCGAGGACCGGGGCTTCGGGCTGCAGAGACTGAGGTCCAAGTCCCAGAACAAGGAGAACCTGCGGCCGGCCTCCTGCGTGGAGCCTACCGTGCAGAAGCTGGAGAGCCTGCGGCTGGGGGACCGGCCTGAGCCTCGGCTGCTGCGCTGGGACTTGACCTTCTCCCCACCCCAGAAGTCTTTGCCTGTCGCACTGGAGTCCGATGAGGAGAACGGGGATGACCTCAAGTCCAGCACAGTAAGTGGCGGCCTCCCGGGCCCCAGGGGTGGGAATCCAGTGTTGTCCCCCAGCTTCTGACCTGTGGCCCCCTGAAGGTCTCTCTCGAGCGCCTGTCCAGGGGTGGGTCTCCTATTGCTCTGGGTCAGTGGCGAGAGGAAGGCAGAGGACCAGGGCAGAGTGCCTCAGTGGGCTGGCCCTGAAGACCTTTCGTCTGTGCTGGACGCAGGGCCAGGCACTCTCCGGGCCATGGGAGGAAGCAGATGTCTGTGCTGCTCCCAGGAAGCCAGAGTCCAAGGACAGCCCCTGGGTGTCCCCGTCGCTCCTGACCTCCTTCACCCGGCAGCCACGGCTCTCCCCATTCTCCCGGCACGTCCCCATCCTGACCTTTGGGGTCAGGCTCAGACCACCCAGGTTGCTCACACCCTGTGGGAGGCCGGGGCATGCTCCCATTTGAGGACCTCACATGAGACTCATGCTTCATCCGGGCAGATCTTCCCCACCTGAGTTCCCTGGGAGGGTGGGCATTTTGGGGGAAATAGCCCCTGCCTCAGAGCCAGACGGGGCTGGGGGTCTCAGGGTCTTGCACAGGTTATACCCAGAGGGGAGCCAGGACCTGCTTCCTTGGCTGAGGGCCATGTGGATGCAGGGTAGGTAAAATGGAGAAGGCCAGAGGTCTGCGGCAGGACGCCAGCCTGCCTGCCCATAGGCACAGGCAATGCCCAGACCTCTTCGTTTCTTTCTTCAATGGTAAAAAAAAAAAAAAAAAAAATTCTAAAGGCTGCTACTCCACAGGGCAGACAGGAGATGGGCTCACCCAGGCGGGGGTGGGACCCACAGTGTGGGCTCAGGAGGGGGCCCCCTGCAGGTGTGTTGCCGTGGCTACAGCAGGGCTCCTGAGCGATAGTCTCTGTTTACCCCAAAGGTACTGCGGCCTGCGAGGCCACTTCCGCAGGTCCCTAAAGCGCCTCCCCTCCTGAGACACCCACAGCAGCCCGCGTGGCTCCTGCTGGCACTCACGCTCATCCTCCCTGTCGCAGCAGCCAGGGTGCCTGCGCGGGGCTATTTTGGGATGGAGGAGTGATGGGCAGGGGTGGGAGGTGCAGATCGACGCTATATTTAGCCCACTGAATCTTTTGGGTGCTTTCGACACTAAGCCCCCTCTGGTTGGCGTGCCAACGTGGGGCCAGCCTCGGCCAGCTCTGGAGTGGGGTGGCTGCAGGCAGAGGCAGGGGCTGCAGCCCAGCCATGGCTGGTATTCCCCCTCAGCCCCAGGAGCCAAGATGGAGACTCCAGGGCCTACCCTGGGGTCCCAGCTTCCTGCCCAAAGCAGGCAGGGTCTTGTTCACTTGCTCCCACAACCTGGGGACATATTCTGGGGGCTGTCACTGGGTCTGAGGGGAGGTGGCCTGCTCCACCAACATTCATGGTGGGGAAGTGAGTGGCTGTTGGGGTGACGTGGGTGCTGAGGTCCTTGAGGCCTGCTGCATCCCCTCCCTGGGGCACAGCTCTCCACAGTTCAGGCTGCTCTGGGCTGGCAGCAGGGCCAGAGGTGGATGTCCTGTCCAGCAGCATTCCCCTCATCCAGGGACTCTACCCCTTACCACAGTTAGGGTAAGTGGGCAGAACGGCAGTCCCCGCCCTGATGGAAGCATCTGATCTACCGGCTTCTCTGGGGCTGTCCAGGGTTCCTTGCTGTGAGGGCAGCAGGGGTGGAAAGGAACCTGGCCATGCAAGGCCCCAGGTCCTGGCAATTCAGGGTGAAGTTATCGTGGACAGGAATGTCCAGGCTTTCCCTCCGGCTCTGCCAGCAAGTGAACTCCACAGCCTCCACTAGACCCTTGAGTGTTTCTGGGCCTGATTCCCTGTAGAAGAAAGGCTGTGGCACAGGTGCCAGCTCTGGACTCCCCCATGGCAGGGGACAGCTAAGGTTCAGCAACCTGGTTGATTCCCAACACCGCCCCCCCCTCCCCCCCGCAAATCTCTGCTGCCCAGAGTCCAATGAGCAAACTCAATGCCAGGCTGTGAGCTGCAGGGCAGGGTAGGCAGCCAGACCAGGGTGCCCCTGCCTACAATGCAGATGGAGCCCAGTGGGCCAGTGGATCTGGGGGCCACAGAGGCCCAGCTCCAGAGCTGAGTGGGCCGGACACCTGAGGCTGGGTTCTGAGGGCATCTTTTGCAATCGTGGGTGAGTTGGCTGCCGGCTGTCCAGCTCTCAAAGACCCTTCGTGAGGAGTGGCGTGGTGGCACACTCTCCATCAGCACCCTGCCTCACAGAGCGTCCCAGGCCCTACAAGAGCTGTGTCACCACAGGATGACAGCCAGCAGCATTAGGCAGCCTTTCGACAGGATAATAGTGCACACCCAGCCCTGTGAGCCAGGAGAGGGAGGGCGAGGGCCTGGCCACCAGGTATTGGAAAGGTGAGCACCGGGAACCGGGGCAAGAATGGACCTTCCTTGACCACAAGGACAACCATGTCACTCAGCTGGCCATGCAGCTGGGAGAACTGCCTGACTTGGGGACAGAAAGAGCCTCAGGCTGGCTGGCAGCCAGACAGGAGGAAGGCGAGGGCACGATCAGGCTGCTCCTCTGCAGCTGGGTATGGGGAGCCCACATGTGCATGGGAGGGGCTGCAGCTGTGCCTCCAGGACACCCCAGGGTTCAGGTGGCCCTGTGAGACTGCATCTAGAGGACTGCGAAGGAGCCACCTCCTCCATGAGGGGGTACCCATCGTTTTAGCTGACAGCTATGTTGAGAATTCACACACCAGACGGCTCACCTGTCCAGGGCAGGCAGTTGGTAGTTTTGGTGTATTTAGGCTGTGTACCCATCACAACTGTCCGACTCTCGACTACTGCCATCCTCTGTAAAGACACTGCAGACCACTGGGCCGTCCCTCTGTCCCCACTCTGGGACTTGCCCCTGCTGGACGTTTCACACTGATAGGATCATATGGTGAGCAGCTTTTTGCTGGGCTCTCCTCACCCAGCATCAAGACCCGGCCCACTGTTGGGGCACACGCCAGCTGCACTCCTTCCTGTGGATACCCTCTGCACGGGCAGCCACATCTGCCATAGCTGCTCACGTCTGAGACGCATGGTGTGCTGCCACTTTCTGGCCAGTGTGCTGCTGCCACGAGCAGCCGTGAGGCTTCTGCGTGGATGCGTTTCATTTTCATTTCTCTTGGGTCCTCACCTAGGAGGGAACCCTTGGGGGAACTGCCAGACTCCTCCAGCCTCATCTGAGAAGAGCAGGCGTTTCCTTTCCGGGGAGAGGCATTCCAGCCCCCTCCCTCGCCTGTATTGCAAGCCTGATGCCACCAGGTCCTGCCCAGTCTGGGAAAACCAACCTCATCATGGCTCTGACATTTGGACACAAGGGGAGGAGAGGGGCAGGGAAGCAGCTTGGGACCCTAGCGCAGGTCATCTCCACTCCAGGAGATGTGGAGGCTCCCAGCCACTTCTTTACTTGGGTGTAGCGTGCGTGCGTGCGTGTGTGTGTGTGTGTGTGTGTGTGTGTGTGTGTGTGTGTGTGGCAGGGGGCAGAGGTCTTCTGGGATCAGGCCACCACTATGGGCACACCCGGGGCTGGGCTGCTGTGCCCCCCTCCAGGAGGTGGCCTGCCCCTCCCTGGTGCAGCAGGTCACTGTGCCTTCAGCACTGCGGTGACATTGGTCTTGAGGAGCAGCCTCACAGGACAGAGCTGCCAGCATCCTCTCCTGTGGTCTACCTCAGAGGCCTTGCCTCCACCTGTCCCTGCCCAACAGGGGCAGCCTGCAATTTAAGGGCCAGGGCCAGGCACTGACGCAGGGCATGGGGAGGGCTGGGCTGCACCTGAGACAAGCACCCTGAATGGAGCCTGGAAGCTGGGCTCCTACAAGAGTCTGGTGGCTTTGAAGTCAGCTGCTGCGGTTGCTCAGGGGCGGTGGCTTGTGAGTGTGAGTGAATTAATGGGAAGGTGACTTCACGGAGGACTGCTGAAGGGCTCTGAACTTGAGGGCCACTCGGCGTGGGAGCACAGCTGGTGCTGGCTGGCCACCGCGAACGGGCGGGTGCTGTGAAACCATGCTTCGATGTCCTAGCAGCTGGAGGCATCTGTTGACTAACCACTGTGACACAGGGTGTTTGGGGAGCCTCCACGCCAGCACACATGGTGACCCACCTGTGCTCTCTTCCAGGGCTCAGCTCCCATCCTGGTGGCCATGGTGATCCTGCTCAACATTGGAGTCGCCATCCTGTTCATCAACTTCTTCATCTGAGAGACTGTCCCGCTCGCAGAAGCAACGGTATGCAAAGGGGAACTGGAAAGGGAACGCCCCGCTCGGACAGCCCCAGGACTTCCAGTCTTTTCACAGAAGAACACCACGGTTGGGTATTACTCACAGTTTGCCTTTTTTTCTGGGTAATGTTTTTTGGATTTTAGCCAAATTCTTTGCTTGTGTAACACTATGCTGTGTGGCATGGCAGAAGGAGGCCAGCACGCCGACCCTCCCGCTTGACGTGGAAAGAGAAGGGATCCGGCATACCAGCGGCAGAGAAGTCGTGGTCCTCGCCCTTCCCGCTGGGTGTGGACAGAGGTGGCGGTCGAGGAAGCGCTCACAGGGTACCCAGCTAGCCAGGCTAACACGGAAGGCCGAGTGACTTTGCTTTCCTCTGTCTGAGCAGCTGGCCTTGAGCATGGGCGCCAAGCATGGGGAGTAGGGTGTCCTGTCCTGCTGGGAGCAGCCCAGGCCTTTTTCTACTTCAAATCTGTGCTGCATCCTCAAGGGGAAGGAGAACCACGCTTCTCTTCTCCCACACACCAGACCACGGCCTCCCTCCTCTTGGCACTGCCCCATGGCCTCCTTGTGAGGCCACCTCCCCACACCGAGTCTTAACACAGAGTCCTCCCTGCCCCACCCTACCCACTCACCGTCACCGTCGGCCGTCCGCTCAGCACACACAGGGAGGCTGTGCTGCAGGCGTCCGGGGTGACCCAGATCTGGCTGGCACAGCCAAGTGCTGCGGGGCTGTGCCCCAGGCGTGAGGGCTGGGGCCCACTGTGCCATGGACAGTCTGACATCATGCCTGGGCTCTGAGCATGTGGCACTTTTGCACTTAGTATGCAGGATGTATATTCAGGCTTCCGTCCCTGGCAGTGACGCCCCAGAAGCTGTCACCTCTTGCTGTTACCTCCACGGTTCTCACATCTCTGTACTGTGCCTGCCTCCACTTCCCCAACAGATATGCATATTCCTTCCAGATGCCTCAGTGCTACTCCAGCGCAGTTCTGGCCCCGGGACAGGAATGTCATTGAAACCCAGTGGCTTGACTTTCCTAGACGTTGTTGCATACCTGACACCTCCCCAATGTGCAATGTTCAACTCGTTTCGGTCAAACAAAAACAGGTTCCTTACGTTTCTGCCTTCTCTATCAGGGTCGTTCCATTATCCAAACAAACGAGGGATGCCAGACCGCCTGGTGGCCGAGGGCAGCCCAGGCGTGTCCGTAGGCAGGAGCCTGCGTGCATGCCTGGGAGGCCGGCGCTCGTCCGTCTCATGGACCCTGCCTTGCTTTGCTTACGTTAGCCGTCTCTGCTGCCTTTCGAGCAGAGCTTCTTTACTACACTGCACTGGATTGCTATATTTTTAACCAGAAATAAACTAAAGATTAGAGCATGTTGCAGTCACATTCAGTTTCTATTGTTTTCCGTTATCCATTCACTCCCCGTTCCTTCTCACAGTTTGGTCTGGGGGGCACAGGAGAGGGAGGGATGCTCAGCAGATGATCCATTTCTGACAATGTTCCTTTCTAAAGGGATATTACATCTTTTGTACATCTTTCCGTTCCTCTTTTTTAATATCAAGTGGTTGCTGCAGACCTGAAGTGAACCAAATAAAGATTCCTGCTCTTTGCAGCTCTAAGAATCATCCATGTTGGGATGTGTTTTGTAATTGTTTGCAACTCTTTGTAAAAACAATGAGACTTCTTTTGTACATTCCAGTAACTGCATGACACAAAGGGGACCTACAAACGTAGGTGGTTCCTTGCAGGCCATGCCACAGGTATGTGAGAAGCAGAGCACAAACCTGAGGCTGGGCAGGGGCACATGTGCCTCCACACCCATGCTCGCAGATGCTTGGCCAGCACAGCACTCTCTGCTGCCAGTGACACCACCGACAAGACCAGACCCTGCCCAGAGCTTTGTCTGCAGTCTGCAGCAACTGCAGAGGGGAAGCCATCTCCCCTGTTCCTGGTGCAGTCCGAGGATCTGAGCAAGGCCAAGATCCACTGGGTCTGGCATCTAGACAGCTGGTTTCCAGCTGGTGCATGCACCGGTGGCTGCACCTGTCCAGAACCCCCACTTCCCCCACAGGGTCCTGGTGGGCCATTGTGGGGCCAGTTGAGCACGGCAGCAGGCAGGGCCAAGCACCAGGTCCCACTCTGGCTCCCAGTGCACAGAGCCACATCCTAAGAACCATTTTTCTTCCTGTCAGCCTCTTGCCTGCTCCAGGAGGGGAAACCAGATGCAGAGAGGAACCTCGTGTCTTTCCTGAGACCCTGCTACTGGGCTGCCGGGAGTGAGAATGACGCTGTGTTCCCACAGCTGAGCAGTGTCCTTCATGGAGACTTTGAGGACTCCCTGCACACTGGACTTCTGTCAGTCATGTAACACGCATGGGTCATTCCAGAAAAGCGCTCATCCATCTTTTGGATTCTAGGTTTTGTAACTGCTAGCACACAGGTTCCCCAAAGATAAAGATGAAGCCTGCAGCACAGAGCCCGATGTAACTGAAGGGGAAGACAGTGGCACGGGAAGTTCTGCATGGTGCCCCAGGGCAGTGCTCACTGCCCAGACTCTTCAGGGGTGGGGCCCACAGGGACACAGCCTGATGCTCCTTCTGCACAGCCCAGTCCATCGCCCAGCCAATAAACTGCTCTTTTTTGAAACCCTGCTGCACGAGTGTGAGCAGACAGACAGTCCTCCCTGGATGCACTAAGCCCAGGATTCCTCAGTGAAGTCTCAGGCCAGGCTGCGCTGGCTCCCCCACCACACCTTCCTCAGGCTGTGGCACTTGGACAGGGTGGCCACACACCCTGGCCCCAACCTCCCTGCTCCTCTTCACCCGCAAAATGGCTCCAGTTTAGACAGACTACAGGGCACCCCACATGAAGACGGAAGGACGTGGTCCCGAGCCTGCAGGTGCCAAGCCTGAGGTACTGGGTGCCGAGAAGAGCATCTGGGAGACACAAGAAACATTTCGGCTTTGGGTGCTTGTTTAGTTTGGGTTTGGGGCTGTCCAACACTTTTGGGTCAGCACCAGTATTACTTCTCTGGCAGGCCTGTACCCACGAGGACCTGCGGGCTGCAGCGGCCAGGGCTGCCCTCCAGGGCTAACAGCAGCACAGGCCAGGACCTCTGATCTGCTCCAAAACATCACGGGATGGTTACTCATGTCACTTCACCTGTGCAATAAAACACTTCACGACAACAGCGCCAGGGGCACCTCTCTCTTCTAGATAAAGCTGTTTCTTTAACTCTTCACAGGTCTCGTCTTCCACCCTTCTTGCCTTTGGTCTCAGAAAATCAGCATAAAGGTGCCTACGAGACCCTCCTACATCTCCACAGCTTGTCGTGCTATGTGGCTCCTGGCTTCCCCGCCGACCGGAAGGCATAGCTGACGCATCTGCGCCTCACAGAGCAGAGTGAACAGACTTTTCTCAGGAGGTCCCCCTCCACCTTGCGCAGGACGAGGACCGCCTCCTGGACTCCAGGCAGAGGAGGGAGTGAGTCTGAGCTCTGCTGCCCAGGAACTCAGGTGTGCACCCAGCTCTGTCCCCTTGCCCAGGCCTGCCAGGCAGGTCGTGCAGACTGAGAAAACAATCTGTCCCCAAGTGCCAAGACGTGTCGCCAACTCAGCCTTAAAAGAAGCAAGAAACAGTAAAGTTGCCTTTGTTTCGGAGAAAAAAGCTGACCTGCATTTTCCCAGCGTAGCAGCGTGCCTGAGGTACAACTCGGGGATGGAGATGTCTGAAAGGCAGGAAAACAGCCTGCAGCCCCAAGCCCCTGTGCTGGCCCTTCCTGGGGAGCTGCAGGACAATGGCACCTGAAGAGATGCAGGTAGGAGGGAGCAGTGTGTGGCAGGACGGGTCCAGCCCCTGGAGGACCCTGGGCATGATTCTTGGAGGAAGGCTGGAACACGGGAACCTCAGCCCGGCCAGGTACAAAGGCTTGCTGTGCTGCTCTGTGAAAGCCCAGAGGAGTCCCAAGATGCAGAGAGTAAGCAGCCCACTGGGACGGTAAGCTGCGTGTGGAGCCTGGGTGCTGGGTTCTGGGAGGGCAGGGCAGGCAGTACCGTCACACTACCTCACTCTGGCCATGCCTGGCCCGCACGCCCTTGCCTGCCCTGGCTCAGGAACCAACATCCCACCTTGGCTGCGGGCTCCAGTGGGCTCCCTCAGGTCTGCACCCACCGCCACATGGGGACATGCGCCTCCAGCTGCCACCACTGCTTGGTGACAGTTGCAGCCCAAACCAGGAAAGCCTCCTAGACCCAAGGTGGCTAAGGCAGGGTCTCCGCTGGATGCTGCTCATCTTCCCTGCAGGAGCACCATGAGCACACCACGTTCTGCCTGCTCTGGTGACCTTGCCTCACCTGGGACAGAGGTCAGATCACATGGAGGCCGGAGGCACGCCCTGCAGCCCTCCGTGTGGCGGGATGTAACAGAGCACTGTGCTCAACCTCACCCGCCAATGTCACTCACACCAATGGGTTGTCTCCCTCTCTAGATTGCCATCCACTTCATACTGTCCCACCACTCCTCACTCACAAATGACCCTTCCACAGCTGAGTCCATTTAGCGGCTGCTGGTCAGCAAGGAGGGCTGATCTCCACTGCCCAGGGTGGCTCCTCAGATGTGGACTTAGGCTGGAGGGAGGAGACAGGTGTGAAGGCACAGTAGGGTGGGGTGGGGTGCAGGGCACCCTCTGTCAGTCCCTCCATCTGAGGCCAAGTGCCCAGGAGTCCCCAGTTATTTGCATGCAGGTCCCTGTGTAAGACCCACTCTCCGGAGCATGCCACACCCCAGCAGATGCAGCTTGCATGCCACAGGCTGTGGGCAGCCATCGGGGCCAGGTGCTGTCCACCCAGCCTGCAGACAGAAGCTCCCTGAAAGGCTATCCCACCTTTCTACTGAGCTGCCTCGACCCACATGGCGTGGTGAGCCTTGCACGGCCACTGACCCTTGCTGCAGACGTGAAACTGCTGGCTGCAGTGTAGATGCCTTTTTGTGAACTCTGACCTAGAACCGTCTTAATCTGCATTTTCTTGTATTCAGTTCTTTCCCTGGTGCAGGTAAACCCCTTGCTTACTGCACCCCCACACACATAGCCAAAGGTAACATCTGCTGGGCACTGGGTTCTCCATGGAGCAGCTAGTTAGGGTGGCCTCTTGTTTTTTAGCTGGAAACGGCCTGGTTAATTACAAAATGGAAACAAACCTTCTCTAATGAATGTACTGTTTAAATCATACCACTGCTATGTATTTTACCACTGAAATCAAGGAGCACTATCAAAATTAAAGGAAAAGTTTGCTCCTTTTAGAAATAAATGTCATTTGAAACTGTGGAAAACTTGTTTCACCTCTTTATAAACTGGTGTCTTTACTGAAGGTCCTTCTATTGCCAAAGGCTGGACAAACACCAATGCCCGTTCAAAAACTGTGCTTCTGTTACCCAACAGCCGCGCTCCTTGTGGCTTGGAGGAGCCCTTGATGAGTGGAAAAGCCGGCCCAGCCTAACATTTTCTGGGTCCTTCTCCAGGCAGCGAGCCCGGCTCACCTCTCCGTGGGCTGACAAGATGCAGGATGCCCTGGTCTCTGAGGCACCAATAGGTGACATGGCCACAGCATGGGCCACCTCTGTAAGCAGAGGACAAAGCCAACCAGGGCAGGCAGTATCTTGAAACCCTATTTTAACATTACCAAACCTCCATGCGTCTCTTCAGTTAGAGGCCTGGTGCTCCCAGCTCAGGAGCTCTTCCACGACAACCCAGGACAACCCTGGTCTTTCCGCTTCCTGCCCTGTGGCTCTGCCAGCCTCTGGGGGGTCTGCAGCCTTGGGGGCTTAGAGGGGCCCTCAGGGCGAAGACAAGAGGACCGATGGGCTCAGCTGGACTTGGGAGGCCACCACCCTGGTCCCTGCACCAATCATGCCACCTGTTGTACTGCTGGTGCTTCCATTTCCCCCAGTGACTGCTGTGTCCTTGAGGATGCCATAGTCAGACCTCAGTGACCAGGCGCAGCTGGACGAGGACGCCTGCTGAGGCAGAAGTGCCTACGGCGCCGGGGAGCTGAGCTAGGGTGGAGCAGAGCTAGGGTGGAGCCGTGCTAGGGCCCCACAGCTCTGCCTCCAACTCCCGCTGCTTTGCAGCAGTGACTGGAAAGGTCCTGCGGCACAGACAGGTGCAGACTGCAGTGGGGGCCGGCGCCTGACCTCTCCTTCCGTGGGAGAGAACAGACATCCCCTCCTCAGGCAAATTCCTCTCATGACGTCATCACCTGGTTCCAACACCCCATGACAGCAGACTTGAGAAGGCTTTCCGTGTTGCTCTCATTTAGTCACCTGAAACTGACAGGAGCTAGCTATTAACCTTAGGGGGGGCTTCCAGCCTTTGGTCCCTTAAAGGTTATCTCATCAATGTTTGCAGTACTAGGATTGAACTGGGCACTCCACCAATGAGCTGCACCCTCATCCCCTTTTAATTTTGAAACAGGGCCTTCTATTATTGAGGCTGGCCTCAAACTTGCAAACCTCCTGCCTCGGTCTCCCAAGTGGTTGGGATTACAGATGTGGCCACCACACTCAGCTCCCTTAAAGTATTTCTAAGGATCAACTACCCAAAGTTCTTGCTTGTACTGATTCAGAGAGAAAAAAATATGTCAAACTGAATAAACACTACTGTCACATCTAAAAAGCCAAAACCAAACCAAACTTTCAATGATCAGATTTCCAAGCTTAGCTGGTGATTCCCTTCCGTTTTATTCAACTGAGCCCAACCAACCCCTCAAGCTCATCTTAACAGCGTGACCTATGTGGCCAGCTCAGCTGCCCTCAGAAGAGAACAAGGAGCCCCACAGACCCGCTGCAGTGACCCTGCTGTGGATGTGCTGGCTGGAGCTCCCCCTCACGGGTGTGAGGTGCCCTGCCCTAAGACCACCCTGATCTCCATAGTGCACACTCAGCACGAGAAGACGATGGAAAAGGGGGCTGTTTCCAGCCAAGCGGGGCCCCACCCTTTCCCATTAGAACTCTGTGCTTGAGCCTACCTCTTGGTTAACTCTAGGGTGACAAACAGGTGACAGGGTTATGCCGCACTACAGAAACCACCAGGCCAGCACGTCACTGTGAAGACATTTGGATGAAAGGGAAAAACCGCACCAGCGTGAAGTCAAAGGCCAACTCACAACTCAACCAGACACAGGAAGCCTGGTCTCCAGCCCCAGAGCAGGCACTGGCCACCATGCTGGCCCACAGGCTTCCGGGCCAGGAGGCCCCACCTGCTCCAGGGCAGTGGTGCTGGGCAGGCAGGCCGCAGAGGCGTGGAGTCCTTGCTCTTGGCTTCCCTTCCTTGCTGTCACTCTGCAAACAGCCTGCGCCCAGGGAGGAAAGGCACGGGGTGGGGGGTGGGGGTGTGTGGCTCCACCGCCTGCTCCCCAAGAAGGCTGATGGTGGGCCCGCCGGCATCTGGAGCTCTCTCCCAAAACCCATGAGGAGGCTGCGCAGCAGGAAGGACTGGCCTGGCAGCAGGCCCTCCATGCTGAAGGCACTACGACCACATGAGCACCACGGCTGCTTCATCCACTGCCAGGTACTGAAGACTCCAGTGTGACGGCATGGGGTCATAGAACATTGGTGTCCCCTTGGCAGAAGGAAAACCCCCTCAAAGGACACCTAGTCCGGGTTTATTGGAACAGAAACAGGCTGGCTGGGGTCCTTTCTGAGTGGCCTCACCCCGAACGCAGGCAGCCACTCCACCCACCTGGTAGAACCCACAGGAAGGCAGAGGCCGGGCCAGACTGCGGGGATGCTCCAGGCTGAAGAACAGGACTGCAGGCCTAGTTCACACTCAATTTATTTTAAATGATGCCTGGTGATGCTAAAGGGCCTCAGCTACCCTCAGTTAACCTCCAGCACTTTCTTCTCCAGAGTGTCACACCCCAGGTTGTCCCAGGTGAGTTCCAGCCAGTACTGCTCAGTCCCAGGTGGATGGTCCATGCCACTGCTCCATCCAGGAGAAGAGGCGGGAAACACTCAGCTGTGGGAGCCTGGGCAAGCAATGCAGAAGACAGCCGTCACGTGCGGCTGCAGAGGCTGCAGCAGTACCGCCCTCAACGGGCGCTGGTTTACCTGAGGCTTCCTCAAGAGCACAGAACAAAGTCCGATCCCAGGAGAACCTCACCTTCCTCCTCCTCGCCGGTCTCCTCCCCGCTGTCCTCGTCCTGGTCCTCATCTCCCCCTTCAGCACCCTCAGCCGAGCTGCTGTCCTCCTCTGAGTCCGTATCTTCCAGCCATTCCTGAGTTTCTTCAAAAACAAAAAGAACAGAGACTCTCTGAAGCCTGGGGTGTCAGGAAAAACTGCACGCAGGAGCTGGCCAACTCACAGGACTCCATTTTCTTATCCAAAACTGTGACATGAAACCCAACTCCCCTGTCCTGGACACCCCAGGACACCCAGGGCCAGCAGAGAAGAGACAACATCTTCCTGGACTTCAAGAGCAGAGAGATCAGGGGACACAGAGGACGAGCAGACACCACTCCCTCCACGGACGTGGCCTGCTGAGTGACAGCTGGTCCTCAGGAGACAGCAGCAGGGCCTGAACTTTGTGATCTGGTGCTCCCCAGACACGGAGTCCCGCATTCTACCTAGAGTCTTCATAAAAATGACTCGGATCCCATGGCAGTCTGAGGGAAAACGGGGACCTGAGGACTCAAGGGGCCAAGGCAGTTTGGGTAATGGAGACAGGGCCACAGACTGAACACTTGGGAGCTCCGGGACACAGGAGGGTCTGTTCGGCTGAGTTCCAGCAGAACCACTAGGTGCACCCACAGAAGTTTTGTCCAGAGCTGGTGTCCAGTGCCCTCTGCAGCCCACACTCAGGCAGGCTCTCAGGGTATCCTGGCGAGAGCCCAAGTCCCCATGAGGCTCCTGGCTCAGGGCAGATATGGTGACAGGGGCAGGCGTACTGGAGAAAGCCCGCCCAACAGTTGGTGTGTGCCCTCCAGGTAAAGACCCCCCCGCCCCCGCCCCACTCTGGCTTACCTGCATCCATCTCCACCAAGACTTTCCACTCTTCCATCTTATGGAGGTCGAGGCAATACAGGTCATTTAGAGTCACCTGGCGGTCACCGGCTTCAAACATACCCCCGTAGACATACAGCAGCCCATGCTTAACGGCCAGCATGGTACTGGAGCGTGGGCAGGGCTCCACCCTGGGGCCAGCCTCCATAGCCCCATCCTCCTCCTCTGGGGGCGGGCAGCCTGCTGAGCCTGGGGCTGTGAGCACTTGTTTAATGGTGACCACGGTCCCATCCTCGGCCACCACCTCTTTGACCACCTCCAGGGGCTCGGGGGCACTGGCTGCCCCACGCTCCAATTCCCTGGCACCTTCGTGGTCCTCTGCTCTGGCCCGCCTTCGCTTCCTCTTCTCCGACTTGGGGCCCTGACAAGGGAATGAGAGCAGAGTGCCTGACCTGAGCAGCAGAGCAGGGGCGGCCCTGCCCCCCAACACACCACAAAGGACTTGTAGGGACAAAGTCCCACAGACATCCCTGTATTCTCAGGCAGCAGAGACAGTGGGCAGGCAAGAGTGGTATCTTCACAGAAGGCCGCCAGGCAGAACCCCAGCAGTACCCTGGCTCCTACAGCCCTGAAGGTAGCCTTGGGAAAGCCCACCAGGGCCAGCAGAGTGATGAGTGGGTCAACAAAACCTGCTGACAACAGGTGCCATGTGGGAAGCAGAACCTGCAGTCCCAACACTCCCATGCAGCTTTCCTTTGGGCCCCCTTCCGCTGGACGACCATCTGCCCTGCCGCTGGCCTCTTAGACCTCACTGCAGCCTGCCTAGACCCTTTTGCTAAGGGGTGGTGGTCATTTTCTCAGAGAACGCATCTTCCTGAGATGATGTCTGCTGCCATGTTGTGTTCAGAAGTTCCAGCACCACTCTCCACAGGCCAACCCAGGGCAAAGCCACACTCCAGGTACTCAGCTCACCATAGGGACACTGCTGAGAGTCTCACCTCGAGGAGCACCAGGGGGCCTGAGACCAAACAGTGAGGACAAGACTAACCAGCCCTGGGGTCTGGGGAGGAAGCTCTCCACCCAGCAGAGGCCCCACGTGCAGAACAGCGTGTGCCACTCACTCCGTCAGACCTGTGACAGCAGTGTGCCTCTGTGGCAGGCGGGTGCACTGCAGTGGGCATGTGGGGTGAAATGCTGATGTGCTTACGCAGACCGTGGGGCTGACTGCAAGTCCCCTTCTGGGACTGCCACCACTGTTCTGCCAGTCTCGGGCAGCCCTGGGCAGCAGCTGCTCTGATAAGGACAGCAGAGAGGGTGATGGGAAACCAGGGACAAGCCTAGGCAGCAGACACACAGGCTGTTGCAGAGGACCACAAGTGCCATCATCAGACGGTGGCCTGGGCAGCTTCTGGCTCTAAAGGACAGCAAGGTTGTGCCAGTGGGCACCAGGCCAGAGCCCCAAGCCTGGTCAGCTGGGATGTGTGTGGAAGCAGGACACTCCCATTGGGAGGGTACACAGATGCTCTGTGGGTTGGAAGAGGTACTGAGGTGTGAGGGTGGCTCTGGCCACCACAGCTGCAGCCTGCCTGCCTGCCTGCCTGGGCACTCCAGGCCAGAGCTCACACCTTCAGCTGTCCCAGGAACCAGCGGCTCCTGGCAGCATCGTAGAAGTACAGGTCGTTGAAGAACATGCCTTCCAGGCTCTCTTCCTCTTCCTTATCACAGACGCCCCCAAAGAGTAGCACCTGATGATTTGGGGTCATGGCCACCGAAAAGCCAGACCTTGGAGTGGGCTTGACCCCTGAAGGGCTGATCCGGGTCCATGTCCATTTGCCTGTCAATAGAGAACAAAGAAGGTAAGAAAGGCAAGAGACACAGGAGGCTGGGGAGCCCTGGCGCCCAGTGATGGTCGGTGCAGGCAAATGGCCGTGCCTCACTGTGAGGCTCCCTTTGCAGAAGCAGAACAGGACGAGGTTCCACCCTGGGGCTCTGTCCTTCCTCAGGCCCAGCTGTGTGACTCTTCCGTGCCCTCCTCACATTGCCACCTAGTGGTCAGTGCGGGAAGCGTAGGGGCACAGAAGCGGACCTCAGGAGGGCTGCCTGGGTCTTAGGAGGGTCTCCAGAAAGTCCACATCCAGCAGGTCCCTGTGGGCGGCTGGGGGGGGCACAGTCCCACAAGGGACCAGACAACACTGAACCTCTGCCTGGCGCACACTAGACCGCAGGTTGGTGCCTCTTCCTGCTGGCGACGTCTGCCTTGCATTGCCTTGGCAGGTGCCTCATGGGTGCGAGCTCTCAAAACCTGGTCTGTGTAAAGTGTGAGGCAAATTCCACCACTTCCAGAAAAAAGGGTAGACACTTTCCCCTAACGAACTAAAAAGTAACAGCAGACATTCCACTGGGTAGTGTTGGACATGGCTGTGGACACCCCCCACAAGTGGGATTCTGGGCCCACTACTCGTGGGCCACGACCAACTCATCACAACCAGAAGGTACAGAGCTACACCACCAGTACACACGCACAGGCAGGCAGGACTTTCTAGTCTCTCTCGCTGGGGTTGAGCAGTGAGCAGAGTCCAGCCTTCAGGTCCAAGTGCCCTGGTATATAAGGAGCTCACAGGAGGAGCAAACACCCTCACCTGCAAGTGCAGGACACTGTGGCCAACTGAGAAGTATGTGGTGCAGGAAAGTCCTGAGACTGAAGAATTCTAGGGCAGGAACAAGTAAAGCTACTGTGCGTGGCAATCCCCTCATTTTTTTCCTCCAAGGAGGTCAGAGGACATTGTCACATGGAGGCAGCCCTGGCACCAGAACCCAGGCCTCAGACCCCACCTAGCTCTCTCCCAAGATGCAGGGCTACGGCCTGGAAGGTGGTCACTCCATCTCTTCTGGAAGATACGGGATTCCCCGCCTCTCAGGAGGGGAATACTTCAGGAGCATTCCAGAACTCCACCTCCTGTTGTCACTCACTTGATCTTGAACAAGAACAAAAGTTCCTTAAAATGCCAAGAAAGGATTGCAAAGCAACAGCACCTTTGCCCTGGCCTCTCACCCCACACCTCCTACACACCTGGCTCTGCACCTTCGGGATCCCAAGAATGTATGCACACAAAACTGCCCGGAAGGTTCATCCATAGTTATCTCAAAGCACCTCACGTGTCAGGCATGGAAGGGACATGGGTGACTAAATGGCACTGGGCCCTTGACAGGTGCTCTCCCACCCAGTCAGACCAGGCACCACAGCATTCCTGGGGCAGGGTGGCCCAGCCCAGCTCTGAGCTGTGTGCGAGGAGCTCACTGCCACCCCTACATTCACAAGAGGGAGGTGGCCTTTGCCTCTGCCCGTAGCCCAACAGGGCCTGCCTCTCAAACCACAGTGAAGCCAAGCCAGCTCCTGCGAGCAGAGCAGTACCTTCTCCCCCATCCTCAGGCTTCAGCAGGAACATGTCTGAGTGCTGGGTGCCTCTGTCCACATCTTTCTTGACTCTCTGTAAAAGGAAAAGGAATTGGGTGAGGCCACCTACGGCATCGAGTGCAGCCACCACAGCCCTCAAGCTGGGCACACCACACAGTCCCATCATGCTGGCCACAGCAGCTGTCAGTTGTGTGGCTAGTTCCACGAGGGTAGTCTCACAGTACTAGCAAGTAACCAAGCTCTGCAGGAACATGTGAAGTACTAGACCGCCATCCAGGAAACAGAGCCTCTGGCAGGGCCTGCTTTTCTTAAGACCAGCCCTTCACAGTAGCTGGGGAAGAAATGGCGCTAAAGCCAGGGAACAGGAACCTGAGTGAGTTTCACAGGCCACCTACCCTGTGCACTCAGCATCAGGGGATGCAGTGGCACCTGAGGGAGAGGCCATAATACTAGTTTACACAGTTCCACCATCTCTGTCATCATCTAGTCTGGCCAAGACAGCAGAGTTCAGATCAGCCGAACCAGGAAGTCGGGGAAAGGAGTAGCTACACATGACACTTCCCTAACAGGATTCCACTGCCCACTGTCCACCTTTGTCTGCAGCCTCAGCTCACTCAGCTGGCCACCCCAGGGCCCTTGGACCAGGTCCCTGGAGAGCCATCAAGAGCATCACACCATGGGTGTTGCTAGAGGGAGAAGAGCCACAACACAGCAGGCAGAATACCGTTCCCGGGGACCAGAGTGGCGCGGGCTTCCTGGGCTCCACAGAGGCAGCCACCACCAAATGTGAGGTGCAAAGCAATGTGAGGAGGGCAAAGGGACATGCTCCCTGGAGGAACCTGCTTTCCACAGGCCACTTCAGCCAGTCCCAATAGGCACATCAGAACCAGCGGGCCACAGCAAAAAAGGACAAGGTCCAAGACTGAGAAAGCACTAGGGTTCAGGGCCCGATGGGAGAAGAGCTGAGCACGGGACCTACAGGCGGAGCTGGGAAGTACAGCGGGCACCAGTGCCTGGACCAGAGGTTGCCGTGTGGCACTGCTGACGACTTGCCCACCATCCAACCACCCCAATCATCATGGGCAGCTACTCCACAAACACCCAGCTCTTTCTGAAGGCAGAGATGCAGCTGCCTTCCAGACCCCGGCCTGCACACCACTACCATTCTATGACACTCATCAGAACCTTATCATGACCCCTGGACTTTCAAAATCCGTGGTAATTTTTAAAAACCAGGCACAATGACAGCAGAGTTTCCTGGGACACGAGTGTGACCTCAACCTGGGCGGCCCGCACAGATGTCTGGATACAGAACCACAGGAGGCCATTCCTTCTAAGGGCCCCAGCTACCCTTGCAACTGTGGCCTGCTTGTCAGGGCACCCAAGGTGGCTGCTCAATCACCTTCACCAGGCTAGGCAGTTCAGGCCAGTCCCCACGTCTCTGTCAGAGCGCCACACATGTGCAGGCGGCTGAGGCCCCTTAGCAATGAGAGGTGGGTGAGCGGGGCCAAGGGGAGACACCCAGCTGGTGAGTGAGCCGTCACTCTACAGGACTGGGACTGAGGAGCACACGATGAGGGTGATGATAAGCAGTGGCCTGCCATGTGGACAACTCCCAGCAGGTGCACTGTTTGAAAAGGCTGCTGCCAAAACAGCTTCTTCTTCCCAAACCTGGAAAGCACAGCTCCATGTCTAGTCAGCAGGACTGAAAGAACATCCAAGAACTACGTCTCCCAGTTCCATTTTAAATACTGCTTGAGCAAAGTCCTGTCCTCCCATCCAGCCAACAGACTCTCAGGGGACACCACATTAGGCTGACTCCTGGAGCCAGCATGCACCCACGCCTCCTGCCTGGCAACTCAGTCCCAACCCTTGCAGCTGAGGAACCCCACTGCCCCGCTGTCCACACTAGACAAGGCCTTGTCCTCTTTCCTTCCCACAGGACGGCGTCCTTAGTGCACCTGAGACCATCTCTACGATAGCCCTGTGACCACATGAGCAATGGAGCCAGAAGGCAGAGATGCTCTTCCCACCTCTTTCCCAGCAAGCACGCCCTGATCTGCTGCTAAGAACAGGGCAGACAGGTCAGGACCGTGCAGCTGGGTGTGCCAGGAGGTGATTGGGATCGCCTGTGTCCCCTGCAGCACGGGAGCCAGCATCTCCTGGGAGAGTGGCAGAGCCCCGTCACCCAGAGCTGGGGGTCACAGGCCTCAGGAGGTCAGGACTTTTCTTGGCTGAGGTCACATGCATCCTCTAGGGTCACACGACCCCAATGCCTGCTTATGCCCCCGGCAATCCAGAAGCTCCAATACCAGTGACATTTTGGTATCCTGCTGCTCTCTTGAGGGAGACCTTTTCTCCCAAACCCCAGGCAGACACATCTGAGGTCCATATTAGACAAGAAGAAGGGCACTGCCTTCAGCAGGCCTGTCCTTGGCTGTCCACGTGTCCATGGAGGCAGATCACGAAGTACCAAAGCTATTTCCGGGTACCACCGCTACTCTCCCTGTCCAGGGTCCCCTGGCACCTGCTCTTCCAGGCTGGCTCAAAGGCTGCAGAGCCTGAGGAAGCCCTCCCAGTCTCTAACAGGAAGACCTCCTCTGGACCCTCGACCCCAAAGGCACACTGAGGGATGGCTGCTGCTTGCACACGTGTCTGCCTGCTGGGTCTTTATCACCTTGGAAGTTTCATCTCTCATCAAAACAGACCCCGTCGTGTTAGGAAGGCATTAGCTGGACCCCAACCGACTAACTCACTGCACAGCAAGAAGAGGACTCCAACACCTGTCAAAAGCACCACAAAGACAGATGACAGAGACGCACCCTGATGAACACAGACACAAAGATCCTTCACAAGATAGTAGCAAATTCAGGCACATGGGGAGGACAGACACACCTGTACCAGACTGGGCTATGACAGAAATATGAGGCTAGTTTAACAACAAGAAGTCGATCAAGGTGGCCCGTGGACAAATGAATGAAGAATAGGTACATGACCATTAAAACACAGGAAGTGCACTTAACAAAACCAGACACTCACCACGATGAAGGGCCCCAGCAGACAGGAGGCCAGAAGCTGGACCCTGAAGGACATCTGTGAAGACCTCTGGTGCTGTCCCTGCCAGATGAGGACAGTGCTAGGAGGGTCACCACACACACACCTCACCTAATGCCACCAGAGGCCCTGCTTCAGACACAAGAGAACGGATTAGCAGTCAGGAAGAGCAGGACAGCTGTCCCCTGCACATTATGTGACTGTTCACATGATCTCAGTGTATCTGGATCTACTGAAAATAGCGAGTCTGGTGAGTTCTCACATCACGGAACAAGCACACAGAGGATAAGATGTTTTCAGGCACTAACAGAGAACAATTGGGAAGTCCGATTTCAAGATCCCCCATCACAACAGCATCGATAAAGTAACAAAAGACATGTATGACTGAGAACCACAAATGCTGCTGAAATTAAAGAAAACCAAAATAAGCGTGGAGGCCATCCACATGCAACAGCTGCAGACTCCGAGATGTCAGCATCCCGGACGTTAGCCTCCGGACTAGAGCAACCCTCGTCAACATTCCTAACAGGCAGGTGGGAGGGTGCCTTCTTGCTTTTTAAGTAGAAACTGACAAGCTGATGCTAAAATTCATGTGGACACACAAAGAACCTAGAACAGCCAAAATGAGTTTGAAAGGACAAGGCCTAGACAGCTCAGCTGCCCACCCTAAGATGTGTTAGGAGGAACAGTCAGGAGGCATGGGTGGCCCCACAGGGCTGACCAAACAATGGAGGAGGAGAAGGGGGTGAGCCCACGGCAGGGGTCCCCAGGCACCCCAAGGGAAAGCCCTCTGGACAGTCGGTGCTGGAAGAGCTGACCCCCACAGGACACATGGGACTCAGCACCTTCACACTCCATAGATGGGGCAAGTCGATGGCAGAACAAAACAACAGCTGAACTACCAAGTTCACGAAACACGAGAGGCTCTCCCTCACTGAAGGTAGACAGGTCTTCTGAGGTAGGGAGAGCAAAGACCTTAAAGCACAACAAACTAGACTTCATCAAGGCAGAGCTTCTGCTCCTTGGCAGAACAGGGCCTGCCTCTTAAACCACAGTGAAGCTTCATGGGCAGAGGAAGCCCTGGTGGGGAGCAGGTTGCAGGGAAGACATAGGGACACCAACAAGCTCACGAGAGGCACACAGCAGCAGAGTCAGAGGAATGCGGCCAAAACAGAGAGCCATGAGTGCAGAGGACGCTGCAGGACCCACAGGCAAGTGGTGCCAGGAAGGCAGAGCAACAGAACCGTCAGGCGGTTTAGGTATAACCTGCAAGCCCAGCTCCACTCAGGGACCCAGAAGGTTCCCTCCCTGGTATTTCTTAAGAAAAACTAAAACATTGCCAGGTGTGGTTGCGCACACTTATAATCCAGCAGCTTGGGAGGCTGAAGCAGGAGGATCGCCAATTCAGGCCAGCACTGAGCAACTTAGCAAGACCCTGTCACAAAATATTTTTAAAAAGGGCTAGGGAATGTGATGTGGCTCAGTATTTATACGCGCCTGGGTTCAATCCCTGGTACAAAACAAAACAAAACAAAACCAAAAACAAAGATTGCATCAAAGTGCTGATGCAATGTCACACACAGTTGACGGAGAACAGCACAGGAGTCCATCAACACAATGGAAACAGAGGTGTGGAAGCAATGACCTGAACACTGCACAACAGGCACATCTAGCGATGAGAAGAAGCTCAGCACGTGCCTCTGGGGGAAGCAAGAGGTACAGGAGAGCCTGGCAGGATGAGGGTGGGCCATAGCACACACACAGGTGGCCTTACAGTCACAAAGCACCAACGATCTCTACTTGATGGTGTGCACTCATCAGAGTTTGCACTTTCCTGTGAATGATGTAGAAGATGACTGATAGGTAGGTACAGAGTGTGAACAGACCCCTGGCCAAACCAGCTCAGTAGAACAGACAGCCCAGGGCCTGTGTGGGCATGCACGTAGTTGCTGTGCAGTCTGCAAGTTCACTGTGCATTTCAGAATCTTCAAAAGCAAAGGACTTAAAACCGCCATGTGATTCATAACCTGTTGAGGCTGGCCCCATGCAGACAAGCAGCAGGGCAGGAGAAACTCTGCTGCCGGCAGAGGGCAGCCCACAGCCCCAGGAGCACACGCCACAGACCAGGACTCCAGTGCACATGCCTAGGAACGTGCTGCTGGTGCCGCTTGCAGATATAAGAATAAAAGTCTGTGAGCGGGGATCCCCAGGAAGATCAACGAGCACCGCCTGTTCTACGACAGAATACCACATGGTTGTCAGTCTCTAGGCCTTAGGGAGAAAGACCTCAAAACAGAATTAGTCACACTGCAGTGTTCTAGGACGATTCAGACTAGACCATCAAAAGGACTTAAAAAATCTCAATGTAGGTAAGACAAAGAGACTGACGTTATGTCTATCCATTTCAAATTCAAGAGTTGTTTATATTAAACAAATGTCGTCCCCTCATTTGGAAGCTTCCATTACTGGTGACATTGACACACAGCAGACCGAAATTCCTCTACTTCCTGCACACCAGGTCTCACCTGCTTCGAGTAGCCCCCATAGATGACTATGCTGCCCTGGGGAGTGACGGACATCTGGCAGCCTGACCTGGGCGTGGGCCCGGTTCCTGATGGGGACAGCTTGCTCCACACAAAGGTATCCAGGTTGAAGGAATGCACGTCATTGTAGTAGATGTAATCCCTGGGTGGAACAGAGGAACACCGGCCATCACATTGGGACCACGGAGGACACAGGTCACTGAGAAGTGCACTTGATTTAAATTAAAGCTGAACTAAGTTATCTGTCTGCTCCACACGTAAACTCATACGAAGGACTGCAAACTTGTGAGTTTGCATTTGAAAACTAGAAATGATGCCAGCCCACAGAATCAGATTAACTTAACCTGAAAGTCATACCACATTTCCTCTACCCACTGACAAAATGGCAATCTCCCAGATAATTACATTAGGTTATTCTCTGCGACTATAACACCAACACTGAGTTGTGGTGTCTGACTGAATCATGAGGATGGAGCTATCCATAGCTTGGCAAGAACTGGGGTGAGACTCTGGACTGAAAGGGAGGGGTGTGAATGAGGGGGCACAGCATCCCCAGAACTGAAGGACAGAAGCAGAGTCCGTGTCCACAACCTAGGCAAGGCACGAGGAACAGCCTGGGGCCCCACCTGGCTCAATGCCCAGGGACATCACACAAAAAGACAGCCCATAGACAGAACTTGGAAGGGGAATGAGGAGACTTGCTGTCACCAGGTAACTGTCACAGAACAGGACATTGCTCTCCAGCTCTGCGTGACATAGCATTCAACAAGAGGCGAAGGAGAGGATCTACCCTGGTCAGAAGTAACCATTGTTCCTTGGAATGGAAAGAGCAAGGTGGCTCGACAACACGTGCAAAGTGACAAATCCTGCATGAGAATGCAGGTGCCAGGTGGGTCACTCCCCTGCACGCCGCAGCTGTGAGGATGGCCTCGGCCTGCTGGCTGCCACTCAGACTTACGCCTCCCACAGAGGACAGACTACCCTACTCATGCTGGGCGCTGTCAGTAATGGAATTCTATGTTGCAGGTCAGCTAAGAGCAATGCTCCCAAGCAAACGCAGAGGGTTGGCATTTGGAAGTCAAACCACATCTCCTAGAGCATCACTGCTTTTCTGTAGGTCTGAAGTACATCTTAGATCATTTCAAACAAGATAACATATAGTTTTTAAAAATGTTCTGATTTTAAAATGGATACAAGTTAAAACCTCTGCAAAACTTGATTTAGAACCTGGAAACAAAAAGGAAGGGCTGGCTAATCTTGCCCTGCACACAGCAGGTAATCGGTGCACTGCCAACTCATTCCCCAGCTGCCCTGCATGGCTGCCAAGCTGTATGTGCCCAGAGAGCTGGCCCTGCTTTCAGAGGGCAGTATTTTCCATGTTTACTCAGAATGGTAAAAGGTCTGCCCCTAAATGTTCCAGGAAAGACTTCTGCTGTTGGTACCAACCTTGTGCTCTCATGGAATCCACCAAAAAGGATTAACTGTCTTTTCCATGCCACCATCCGATGTCCACTCCGGCCAGAAGGACCCCCAGCTGATCTAAAATAAAGGGGAGGGGGAGTTATTTCAGTTGCTTTTTAAAAAATGACATTTTACATTTTTTTGTTCTAAGTACTTGATGAGTACCATTTAATTTGATCACAAGCTACTAAAACCATCCTGACAGTCTAGCTAGCTATTATAAAACTTCTAGTATAAAACAAAAGAAAATCTCTGTGGCCTTGAAGTAGATAAAGATTTATTGGGCAGAACATAGTAAAGTACGTTCCATCTAATAAAAAATGTCAAAATGCATGCACCACTGAGCCAGGTGCATGCATTTTGACACCACTAACAGGCGTACACACAATTCCCTCTTAATGCTATAATGAATAACCCCATAAAACACTGGCACAACCGGACAGAGGGCATGCACCCATGATCCCAGCAACTCCCAGGTCGAGGCAGAAGGATCCCAAGCCTGGGGCCAGAGCAACTTAATGAGGCCTTCTCTCAAATTAAAGGGCTGGGAGTGTGGCTCAGTGGCAGAGTGCTTGCCCAGCAAGTGTAATCCCTGGCAGAGAAAAAAATCCATAAAACAAAAACGGCAAAAATATGAATAGGAAGTTCATAAGGTATCAGTGGAAAAAAAAGAAAGACGTAAAAATGGTCAATAAAAATACAAAAACGCTCAACATATCATTAGTGGTCAGGGAATGCAAACTAAAGCCACACAGCTTCCTGCCACCACCATGAGAGCACGTGAGAAGAAACGCCACGTGTCCATCAGCACTGGAGGAGCCTGAGCCCTACAGTCACTCTGAGGGCTTCCTGCACACCAGGAAGAACTGGGTCACACGAAGGCTAACGCACACTCACAGAGGCTTTCTCCCAGTCGCAGGGTGCAGTGGAAGGTGGACACTCTGGGCAACACACACACATCTCTAGACACAGCCAGTGCTGACAGAGCTCCAGACCATGCATGACTCCACTTAACACGAGAGCGTGACAAGATTAACCTGGGGCTGATGGCAGCTGCAGGGGACGGGGCTGGGAAGGGACTTGGTGGGGTGGTGGATATGTTCTGCATCTCACCTGCAGCAGCTGACACTCACCAGAAGGTGTGCATTTTTTTGTAACTATACCTCAATAAAACAAACGTGAAAATACACAGCAATAAAAAAGCAACAGAAAAAAGAAGTAATTCTTAAGAATATACAAATAATGGAAACCAAAAACATAATCAACCTTTAATTTAAGAACTACAGATCAAAGCAGACAGACCATGCACCTCCATCTGAGCAAGAGTTTTAAAATTCAGATTAAGATATTTCTCCTCACAGGAAGTGCTTGTAAAACAGTAATGGAAAAGCAGGTGACTCAACACATCTCTGAACAGGCTTCCAGGGGCTTCGTTTCTCTCCAGCTTCTTGCATTTCCTGAGCCTTCTCCAGTGAGCACGAGCCTGGCTCACAGCAAGAGAGGGCGTGGCTGCAGGCTGCAGCACAGCACAGGGAGTCTTGCCTGGAGAGCTAGAACAGCTAACACCAGGGCAGGGTCTTGTCAAGAGCCAGCAAGGCCACCAGGGGACGATCCCAAGACCGTGGCAAAGGATGAGCCTCAACCACCTGGCCCTCTCACTGACCCCGAGGTGGCTCAACTCCAGGCTGCAGAGTGGTAGTCACAACCTGAATCATACATGTTGATACCTATTTCTACAATGCATCATTTCTCATTTATTTTTGTGCACGCTATACAGCTGTCCCCAAAATGGACATGTAAAATTCCACAAATGGCATGTGCCCTACAGAATCTCACAGCCTCGCCGTCCACAGAATGTCAGCGGAGGCAAGCACTCCTCCTGACACTGCATCCTACAGGCCTCAGCCCCTCAGGGGGCCTCATCACCTACTGATGCCTAGGGGACCACAGTGTAGCAGAGCCTTCTTTCTCTTCTAAGGGGGCTATTCAGGCCCAGCTCCTATATCTTAGACTTACATAAGTCTTACATGTAAATTCCATGTTGAAAGATTTGGTTCTTTGAAGATGGATTTGGATGCTGAATTTGTTAACCAATTTACCTGCTTTCTGTCCTGGCTTTCTATCACCCACGAATTTAGTAACCAGGTTTTTTGCCACAATTCACAATTACAAATACAAAATGTGACAGGGCTCAGAAGAGAGGGTCTGGGGCACACTATGACAACACCACAGGAGGCTTTCTGGGAACTATCTGGCTCTCACCACAGCACAGGCCCAGCTCTCAGTGACCTGCCCCTGTCCCAAGGCAAAGGACAGTGCAGACACATGCCCTCCACACACTGGGCACAGGGCCACGTTCCTTTCTGAGAAGTGTTTTGATATGTCACTTTATAAGAAGGATCCAAGGAAGAGACTTTCATTCAACTCTAAGCCACTGTGCTCACAGGTACGTCTACTCCACAACAGACACAGAGGAGACCCTGGATGCTTCCAGTGTCCGTCCAGTAATGGGAGCCAAGGCCCATCGGCCAGCTGATTACCTCTGACCCACAAGAGTCCATGAGACTGGGGACTGATTTCTGCCAGCTTCCTGAACAGAAAGCCCCTGGGTGTCTCAGCCTCCAGCTTTGTCAGGAATGAAGGACTCAGCCCAATGTTTCGTGGCAGCAGTCAAGTGCCACTGTGTAACTAAAAGAATAATCTATTTCCCTTTGGAAAATAAAGCCACCCCTTCCAAAAAAAGACAAGAGAAGAAAAGAAGGCCAGGCTTTTCAATTGCTGTCAGTCCTAAATGTAGAGTCCTCACAAATCAGTGTGACCCACTCAGGCAGATGTCTATATACAGTACAAATATAATGCTGTGGGTGCCAGAGCACTCAGCTCATTGGGGGATGTGCACAGAATGGCATTCCCATGGGGCATACTGCCAGCCATTGTCACCAGGCCACCTACTGGGCCACTGTGATGACATTCACAGGAGATGTCTGAGCATCAGATAGCTACACAGGCTCAGCAAGCAAACAGCCAAGCACTCAGCACACGTGATAAAACTCACAGCTCTAAACACACAGTACAGCCCCGAGGCCTTTGATGGGCACAGGAACAGCTCCTATCATGACCCTGAGATTTGAGGTCACATAGCTCATCCAACAGGGAACCAGGTCCAGTAGTGCACCCTGCAAGCACAGGCCCAGGACAGCCCAAGCAGGACACAGTGCAAGAGCAGGCCCTTCTGTTCCCCAAAGCACTCCTCTGCAGCTTGGCCCTACTTTTCCTGCACCACACCCACCAAACAAGCGAGGGTATTCAATCCCAGCAGGCAGGATCAGTAGCCATCTCTCAGATACAGGCAGCCTGGACATATAATGTCCCTGTGTTGCTCAAACCAAGACTATTAACAGTGAAAGCACCACTGGTACAGTGCTCATTCAGGATGGGCACGGTTCTCCTGTGTGCATTTATACCTCATGGTGCACGTATTACCTTTATTCCTCTTTCACAGATGAGAAAATCGAGGCCCACCTATAAGCCAAGAAGCCCAGCAGGCAGTATATGGCAGAGCCAGAACTTGACCATAACAGTGTGGTGTCAACAACCACCAAGCTCAGGCCTCAGCACCTGCAGATGTGTCAAAAACTGGCTACCCGTCCTAACACATTTTAAACTTCACATATCCCATGCTTTACTCCCTTAGTGTTGCTACAAACTGGTCACACTCTAGCCACAATGAGCCTCCTTACATAGAACAGCTGCAGACATGTAGCAGACAGTCCACACCCAAGAGAAGTACAGGCCATGAGCTGACCCAGCTCACCTGGGCAGAGGAAGCATCTGGGTGCCACTGGCAGCTCCACACTGGAATGTGGCACCACTGACTCCAGCCGACGCCTTGCTGCCCTCCACACAGGGCTGAAAAACACCTCCGACTCGTTTTGCAAACAAGTCTTTTCTAGGCACTAACAAGTTGCTTTACCACGTTGACACTCAGAGAGTTTAGCTACAGACCAAATGCTGGCTCCTTCCTCAAATCAGGAAGAAACAGCACGCGCGCGCGCGCACACACACACACACACACACACACTAACAAACAAAATTTTCTTGCTCCTCTACTAAACAATTTGATACATATAAACACGTGGAAACCACCCAAGGGTCCAATAACAGACGGATGGGCACCCAGGTAGGGGACTGTCATTCATCCCTAAGGAGGAACAAAGATCTCACACCTGCTACAATATGAGCGACCTTGATGTGTGACACCTAGTGACAGCAAGCACAAGAGAACAGACGTGTACTGCAGGACCTCATTCATGTGCAATTCCCAGAACAGGCAAACCCATGGAGACAGACAGTGGGGAATTGGAAGACCGAGGGAGGCTACGAGGAAAGGCATGGAGTTTCTCTTCAGGTGGATGGGAATGTTCTAAATGACAGTGCTGGCTGCATACTCCGAACATGCTAAAACAACTGAACTGTACATTTTTAAGAAGTCACTTATGGCATGTCACACAGCAAAGCAGCCACAAAACCCACTGAACAGGTGCTGTTGCGTGATAGCCTCTGTTCAGCAACTTGCCAGCAGGGGAAGGCGCCTCCTGCTGTCCCTGGCTACTCCCAGGGGCCAGGCCCTGGCCCCATGGCCCATCTATCTTGTGGAGAGACATCTGCAGAGGCCAGTGGCCAGGCTTTCTGTTGCTGCAGGTCCAGCTGCCCTGCTGGTGAACAGACAGACCTTCCACGCAGCCTCATGCTTGTTCCCAGCCCTCTCTCTGCAGCCTTCCACCAAACAGGAGCCTGAGCCCCACCCTGATGACTGTTCCCTCCCCTCACTGGAGACGACAAACATGGCTGGCACACAGAAGCTATGCTGCTGACTCCACCATGGGCCCTTCTCACTCCAGACAGCCTGAAGGAAATCTCCCAAAAGCTGCTAAAGCACTCATATGTGTCTGACATCCTCAGAGGAAGCGGCAGCTGACACTGCACTAGCACTAGGGTTCTCTGATGGGGGTATGACACCAGTGCCCATCACGCTCCCAAGCACAAGTGACCACTCACTGTCAAGGTAATGAATAAACACCCACTGGAACAGAAAGAGCAAGAGGCTGGAGATGCCACAGGAACGGGTGCTGGTCACATCAGTCAGCACGGAGTCTGGAAGATGCTTGCCCATCACACAAGGGTGCCACAGCACAAAGCCTCACCCTGTGCCGCAGCAGACTCACGGCAATGTACACCGTTGTCTATCACCAGACAAGGAAAGGACAGGACCACCTATAAGCACTGCAGCAGTAGCTTTCAGAACATACAGGCCAAATACAGGATGATTCTGTAACAAGTGAATGGACCCCGGCCACATGCAAGAGACGAGTCTCTCAAGATTCACATTCGTGAGAGAGTCTATTCTGATGAGCCCGTGTAGAGGATGCATGAGCCCAGCAAGACAAACCCAGCATGGCAGGCCACAGTCACAAGTGAGGTAGACGGGAGAGCCTCATTTTCCTGACTTCCAAATTAATACTCAAAATGAGCTCTCTCTCTCCAATCCAAGATGCTCACATGTGCCCCTCCTGGACCAGGGATCGCACCCTGGCTACCAAGGCCAGTATTTCTGGATCTGTCCACCTTCCCTGTCTCCCTCATCAGCAAACACTCAAGCCACTCAGAGTCAGAAACTGCCACAGTCTGGCTGGGCACAAATCATGAGCCACTCAAGCAGGAACAAACTTTATTTCTGAACTCCACCAGCACACTCCACACACGTTTCCCGGGAACTCTCCCGAACGCCACCCATGCCGCTCCTTCAGGAACACACCACACACCAACCGGAACTCCCTCTCCCGGGCTGTGCGCACACTCACTCTCGGAACCCCGGGAGAACTCAATGGGAACTCCAACGTAGCAGGCCTCCAACGCAGCAAGAGCCATCCTATTACCGGACAGTAAAGGTCTAATATACAACTGAATCAATCCAGCATCATCTTAATGGCTTGCCTCTCAACCAATACTACTGGCAAAATGCCAGGGGCCATTCTGACTCAGCTGTGGCTCTCAACAAGAAAACATTACCAGCTAGCTCCACACAGAGATCTATACTGAAAAAATAAAGCGCATAAAGTAGCCACCGTCCTGCAGGCTGCCACCAAGAAGCAAAAAATGGCAGCTACATTTAAGGTTTGCACTCTCACCTGAGTTAAAAAAAAAGGCTTCCCCAGTTTGTGCAATACACTTTAAACCTCTCCTGTTTTCACAACAGGAAGCATCTAAGTAATGAGCTGCTTGCTAGTACCACCTCCTGCTTAAGCCAGCTGCCTCTGCATCCTGCAGATGCAATCCAGCCCAACTGCTGGAACACACTGAGGTGAGAAGGACAGTGGCAGGGCCACCCCGAGCGACCACACCTCAAGAGTGCTCCTGTGTCCTTGGAAGAGAAACGAAACAGCAAATCCTGCAGACAGGAGAAAATGTTCATGCCACAAATGGCTCAGAGTGTCACTGCAGCCATGTCCCACAGTGGTGCCAGTCAACGGTAGGCCTAAGGGGAGCTACCAGGTGAAGCGAAAGCTCTCGAGGACTGCTACCTGTGCCCACTTTAGTTATGGATGGAAACTGCCGAGGCTGATAAAATGCACTAAACATCAAGAATACGTTTTTCAAAAAGGACCCAACAAGCAAATAAGCACAACTGGGTTTTGAAAGGAATAATTAAAGCAAAACAAAAGAGAATAAACATGGTCTGGGTCTACACAAATTTGAGTTAAGGTTCAATATATAAGTGGCAAAAACAATTTTTAATATGAAATAATTTCCTGATTGTGGTGCCTCCCGAGTAACCTTTCCCAGTGCCGCACAAGAAAGGGAAGTGCAACTGGGCTCCTCAGCCCTGTACTAATGTCGGCCTGTTGGAAGCCTGGCCAACACGGCTGTGGGCTGTACCTTTCTCTGTCTGGGGAGACAGAGGATAAATTACCAAAAGAGCCTGGTAGAGCCTCCATTCTCAGTGGCTGCTGCCAGGCCCAGTTGCCAGGGCTGTGCAAACCACAGAACCAGCCTAGCTTCCTGAGGAGGAACGTACAGGCTGGTCCCTGGTCCCTGCGCCACATTTCCACCCCCACCCCACTCAGAAGGAGCACTTCCTTTGAGAAAAGCACACTCAAGGGATCGGCTTTGTTTCTGGCATGCTTGGGCCCCAGAATTGCCTTACCACCCCACACCTGGGAAAAGACAGAGGGCCCACCGCAAGGAGCACCAGAGGTGACGTGGGAGGAGCACGGAAACAGGCTCAAACACACTGCCAGTGCAGCCCGGGCACCACTGGGCAGCCAGCAGCCTTCCTCATCCAGGCCTCCCTGTGGGGGTCCAAAGACAGCATGAGCCTTTCCTCCACAGCTCGGTCACCACTGGGGCCTACAACCAGGGCCCCACCAGCCCTGCTCCCTTGTGCAGAACTTGGCACAGAAGGGCAAGTCCAGGGCTCGGCTCCTGTCCAGGACCTTACCTGACTTGTTCCCAGGTCTTGGTGGCCAAGTGCAGGACCCAGAGGTCCTTGTAATGGTAGAACTGCTCTCCATCGGGAGACGCAAACTCCCCACCGAAGACCCACAGCTGTCCGCCGCCCTGAGGTACCACCACGGTCTGTCAAAAGAAAGGCAACAAGTCAGGCCAGGCAAGAGAAGCTAGCCAGTCCCAGAGGGCCAGAGCTTGGGAACCAGCCAACATCTCCTGCCTCTGGGGGAAGAATCCTGAAATCCTCTGCAAGGCACACTGTCCTCAGTCAGAACTCCACTACACTTTCATGCCCTCCTAGATTGCAAAATGAGCTTCCACTTAAAGTCACACAATGCCATAGCCTGTTAAAATGGAGCATAATAATAGTTATAACACAAGCCAACCCTACTTTCTCTTTATTAAATATCTACAATAAAGCTGTTTCAATCCTCATTACCCTTTCCTAGCATTACACACCTAAAACTACCCCCAGAAATTAAAAAATGCACGTGTAATACAGAAACATCTGTGGAGTATCACTAGCGTTCACTTCTGAAGACTGAAAGGTAGGAGTGGCTATGCTTTGAAAGGCCCTCATCCACACGACAGACTGAAAACAGGCTCTCTCTGGTGCTGTGGTCCTAGGGCTCCACCATCACCAGTGACCAGTGATGGCAGGGGGGCTTTGTCAAAACAGTGGGCTCTCTTGATGCTCAATGCCCTCTGCCATGTTATAACATAGCACCTAGGTCCTCACTGGAGACTGGCACTCAGCATTGAACTTCCCAGCCCCAGAACTGAGAGATATAAACCTCTGTTCTTAATACAACTACCCAGACTATGATACTGTGTTACAGTACACAAAATGGATCATGACGAGTGAAAGCTGGGGTCTCTGGACCACTACCATGGGAAGCGTTCCCTGGGCTGAACAGTGCAAAGGACCTGAGGATAGCAGGGGGCAAACCCACAAGGTCTCCAACAGCTGCAGCAGGGGTATTCCTCAACAGTCATTAGACACTGCTAACAAAAAGGAGGACACGGGCTCTAGGCGTGAGGCCCACAGGACTTGCTCCTCTGGTGACTCTGGCAGTAGAGTCTCCAGAGAAAGCCAATTCCACTGCTCTGGGCCCAAGGTGAGGCAGCACATCAAGGGGAAGGGCTCAGCAGAGGACAGCTCCAAGTTCATGGTGGTCATCAGGAAGCAGAAGGGGGAAGGGTCACGGGGCAGAGAACTCACCTCCTCAGCCACGCCTACTTGCCTACAGTTACCACCCAGTCGGATCAGTCCATTCAAACCAGGATGGACTGAGCAGGCCACCGCTCTCACAGTCCATCAAGACAATACTCACCCTCTGTTGAAAGATGGAAACAGGCAGCTTTTACAAAGCCCAACACCTAACCACACAGTACTAGTAAAAAAATGTGAACCCAGGAAGGAGAAAGCTCAGTCCACGGAACTGCCCTAGAAGTGGCTAGTCGGCACAGCTGGCCAAAGTGGCAAAGATGGGAGAACTGGCAGACAAGGACTTTAAAATACACACTACGTTCAAAGATTTAAAAGAAAACAACATAAGAGAAATAGAAGCTGTGATCAAGAACCACACAAGTGCTAGGGCTTTTCAATACAGACTAAGAATGAAATACATTTCATTAGTTCAGAGCACAGACTGATCCTGGAGACGACAAACAGAAACTACACCAAATTAAACAGAAATTTTTAAAAAAACAAGAGTGGGAGAGGGAAAGATTATCAGGCTGGATAACATTAAACAGTCTAACATATATGCAACTCAAAGAAAATCAAAGATAGAGCAAAACTGAACTGAAGGAAAAGCAATAATAAAGAGAAATCTTTTAAGCATCCTTGGGAAGGAAAGACAGGTATGAAACACACAGGCAAGTTAGGAACGAACGGCCAAATGGGCAGCCTGGTACAGGAAAGCTAAGGCTGGAGCCCTGGGGTGGGGGTGGGGGGTCAAAGGTAGAGGTCTGCACAGCAGGCTCAAGGCTTGGGCCCACCCAGCACAAACACATACACACACACACACATAAACACACACACACTAACAACCACGAGCCTCTCAAAAGAAAAAAATATCATAAAACAGGACCTCTCTCAAATGCTCAAAGAATACTGTTAACAGAATTCCATATCCAGCAAAAATAACTTTCAAAATGAAGACATTTTTCTCTAGCAAAGCTGAAAAAAACTTGTTTGCAGCAGACCTGTTCAAGAAATGACCAGAGACGTTCTTCAGACTGGGGACATTACCAACAGAAAACCTGGATTTACACAAAGGAATGAAGGATGCTGGAAAAGGTAAATAAGTCAACATAAGATTCTTTCTCCTTTTAAAATTTCTTTAAAAAACAAGTCTAAATCAAAAAGAGTAATACTGCATTGTAAGGTTTATAAAATACACAGAAGATATTTGTCAATAATAGCACAAAGAACAGAAGGAAACATGTGGGCCTCCACCATAGTTCTTCCAGTTTATGAGACGTGGCACAGTATTTGAAACAGACCACCATAAGATGAGCAAGTACACTGCAAACCACAGAGCAATCACTAAAACAAAACAAATGGGGAACTGCTGATAAGCCAAGAGGAAAACTAAAATGAGATATTAAAAGGCAAAAGAAGGCAGGAAGAAACACAAAGTATAGAAATACAGAACAGCTGGGACAAAACAGCAGGAACCTGATGACAGAATCAGTAATTACACTGAAGATGAGAAGAATACACACCAATTAAAAAGCAAAGACCACAGAGTTGGGAGCTGATGTGAAACACAACACAATCATAGCACTGTTCACAAGAAGTGCACTTTAAATAGTCAGGGGTCAAAAAGGTCAAGAGTCAGAGGAAGAAAAAAGTTGTAGCAGGCAATCCTGAGCCTGAGATAAGGAGGCAGCCCAGCGATAAGGAGGCAGCTGTGTAACAGCAGACAAAGGAACCTGAGGACAGCTAAGGTCATCAGGCAGAGTCAGCAAGACCAGGGAAGAACTAACCACCACCAGCCACCCCACCTAACAAGGCGCACCTAACAAGGCGCTGTATATAACAGCTAGAGAAAACAAGTGCTTCAGCAACCCGCACAGGACAGGCACCCAGACAAGACGTTTTAGGCCAAAAAGTAAATCTCAAACATGAAGGGACTGAATCATACAAAGTGCTCTCCACAACAGAATTAGACACGAATAACAACAGGCCTCTTGAAAAATCCCCAAATATTCATAAATTAAACAACACACTTCTAACCTCTGTAACCATGGGTCAAAGAAGACATCTAAAGCACCTTATTTCAATCAGAGTGACACAAAACACAGCAGCAGGTCCAGTGTACAAGGAGCAGTGAGGCAATGTCCAGAGGGACATGCACAGCTTTAAGGAACCATTTGAAAGAAGTTAGGCCTCCACCTTAGAAGCCTAGAAAAAGTAAATCAGATTCAGAGTGAAAGGAAGGAAACAACAAAGTGTAGGAATTATTGAAAAGAAAAATTGTAAACAGAAATCAACAAATCCGACATGCAGTTTGAAGATCCAGAGGAAAGGCCTGCTCCCTACCACAAGCACCACCATCACCCTGCAGCCTGGAGATCCGGAGAGCCAGCCACCGGGGCTGGGGTCCCTTTTTCACCAAAGCATGGCTCCACAGCCCAATATCAAGTGCCTATATAGGCTTGAGGCTGCCACTGCCATGTAACTGGGATAGTGCTGCTTCTGTCAAGGGACAACAATCAGGACCTGGTAAGATGTCACCAAGGTCCCTGTGGGCCTGGCTGCACCAGAGGTTTCTCTACTAGGGGTGCTAACAGTTATCCTGTTGCTGAGGTGACAGGGAGTCTTGCTTGGGGTGGCCTCTCCCTCGTTTCTCCTACTAACAGCCACCTTCTTATGAACACCCTCTCACTAGTCATACAATCTAATACCTCCATATTCCACATCCTACCTCATGAACATCTCAGCCAACCCTCTAGGCCCCCCCCTTCCACCACCAGAAACTGTAAACCATGTCACAAACCTATTGACTCATCATTTCTGATTATAGTGACAAAACTCTAAATGTAAAAACAGAAGCTAACTGATATATGGCTGCACGTTGGGCACATTGAGTGCTGTAATATTGATCTCTCCCTTAAAAGTGAGGTATTGGTAACCTATGGGGACACTATAAGACAATAGGGCAGAAGCTGTGATACCTCGGATCTACACTGCAAGGGAGGAAGACACATAGACATCATTAAAAAACAAGGGAGGAAAGTGTCCCCAACAAACCAAGATACCACAACAATAGACACCATAGATAGAGCAGTAGGTGAAATGTCAGAGAAGGAGTTCAGAACACACATAACTAAAGTGACCTGGGAGTTAAAGAATGACCTAAGGGAGCAGATACAGGCAAAAACAAAGAGATAAGAGAACAAACACAGGCTGCAAGAGATTACTTGAAGAAAGAAAGATTACTGGGGGAAAAACAGAAATCCTTGAAATGAAAGAAACAATAAGCCAATTAAAAACTCAACAGATGTATTACCAACAGACTAGACCACCTGGAAGACAGGACCTCAGACAATGAGGATAAAATATACAATCTTGAAAATAAAGTTGACCTCACAGTGAAGATAAGAAATCACAAACAGAACATCCAAGAATTATGGGATACCATCAAAAGACCAGATTTAAATTCACTGGGATAGAGGAAGGCTCAGAGATTCAAACCAAAGGAATGCACAATCTCTTCAATGAAATATATCAGAAAATTTTCCAAGCATAAGGAATGAACTAGAAAAACAAATACAAGAGGCCTATAGGACACCAAGTGTACAAAATTACAACAGATCTACACCAAGACACATGAAAATGCCCAGTATACAGATTAAAAATAGAATTTTAAAGGCCACAAGAGAGAAAAATCAGATTATTTATAAGGGAAGACCAGTTCGGATCTCAGCAGAATTTTCAACCCAGACTCTGAAATCCAGGAGATCCTGGAACAACATACACCAAGCTCTAAAAGATAATGAATGCCAACCAAGAATCTTACATCCAGCAAAATTAAGCTTCAAATTTGATGATGAAATAAAAACCTTCCATGATAAACAAAGGCTAAAAGAATTTACAGCAAGAAAGCCTGCAGTACAGAACATTTTTGGCAAAATATTCCACGAGGAGGAAATGAAGAAAACAATGAAAATCTGCAAAGGGAAGAACTACAGTAAAGGAAAAGCCATCAAAGCAGAAACCAAGTCAAGCTAAATAACAAACAAACATGACCGGCAATACAATTCGTGTCTCTCAACCATTTTTGATAAATTTTTACACATAAAAATTTTAACTACAATGTCATCTGATTTTTCAGGTTTTTGTTTATTTTTTAATTTTCCACTTCTCTTCGCAAAGTTACCAAATATTTTCTTTTAAAAGTTTTAGCATTCTATGCGTAATATTTTAACATATAATTAATCTGGTATGTGTATATACATTGCCTGTGATATGAGATGAGGTATATCTTACTTTCTTATAATTAAAAAAACCATTATCCAAGAGTCAAGGATGAAAGAGATCAATCAGGGTAAAAATTGTTTAATAAGGTATTTATAAAGATAAGGGCAAGGTTGAGGGAAACCAACAAATTTTGTGAAGCACCTTTCCTTCTGTAGACTTGGAGAGGTAGGAGGTGAAAGAAGAGAGAGCCATTATGAAAACCTTGTAGAGGTGACCTAACTGAAGCATGAAGAAACCAACTTAACAGTCTAATAGTCTTCTAGGGAAGAATAGATCACCTCATTCTACTTTAGAATATTCTAAGTTCATCTCTTTGGTGTCCCTTTCTGAAGGAACTCAACAAGACACCACATAACAGGGGACTTATCATGCAGCCTACAGCATATGTCTCACCAAAAGTGAAAGATGGAGAAAAGAGGGAACATGGCAGCCACTGGTTACATGAGGCCACTGAGTATTTGAAATGTGTCTCATCTGAATTGAGGTGTGCTATGTGTTAAATAGACATTACATTCCAAAGAATTATTAGGACAAACAAAATGAACATGACCTATCTAACAATTATTTTCTTTGCAAATTATATTGATAATCCATTGGGTCAATTTATTTATTATTTATTTATTTAAATATATTTAAATAAATATCAAATAATTTATTATTTATTTATTTATTTTAAAAAAAGAAAGGAGAACAAGGTAACATTCTGTATCTTGACTGTAGTACTATATATCCATTATATATGTTGTCATTTTTTAATATTTGTGTTGTTGAAATTCATATAACTATAAAACTAAATAGGACAAATTGTAATTTAAATTATATCTCAACAAACATGACTATAAAAAGAAATCTAGTTCATGAAGTGTTTTAACAGATTTGGGCACACACTAGCCACCTGATAAATAATGGTTATTACTATGATTGATTAAAACAACCAACATCAGGGGCTGGGGTTGTGTTCAGTGGTAGAACAATTGTCTAGCACGTGCGAGGCCCTGGGTTTGAGCCTTAGCACCACATAAAAATAATTAAAACTCTAGATAGAGCAAAGGGGTGGGAGGGGAAGAGAGAAGGCACGGGGATAGGAAAGACGGTGGAATGAGATGGACATTATTATCCAAAGTACATGTATGAAGACACAAACGGTGTGAATATACTTTGAATATACTTTGTATACAACCAGAGATATGAAAAATTGTGCTCTTTATGTGTAATATGAATTATAATGCATTCCTTTGTCATATAAAACAAATCAGAATTTTTAAAAAAAGAAGAAATTCTTAAAGAAAACACTGTTTCTGTTTGGATGTAATGCTGAGATTTTTAAGTATCCTGGAACCTTTCTACTTTCTTTCAAGAATGCTTTCAGGGCTGGGGTTGTGGTTCAGTGGTAGAGCGCTTGCTTCACATGTGTGAGGCACTGGGTTCTATTCTCTGCACCACATATAAATAAATAAATAAAGTCCATCAACAACTAATAATAAAAAAAGAATGTTTTCAGAGTTGCTAGATGAAAGGCAATAGAGTCATTATGTCCACAAACTTCACAACTTCAGCACCATCTCCTAAAGGTTCACAGAAAGGACTGTGGTCACCTACGGCCACCCACACAAGCAGAACGGTTGAGCTCAAGAAGCCAAGCTTGCTGTCGAGTGGCCACTAAAGAGCAAAGCCCAGGGACCACTCTCCACTCACACCTGCAGAAAGACCCTTACCACGAGCACAGTAAAAATAAACCATGACAAACTAAATCTGTACTTCTGCCAAACTACTTTTTTACTTATTAAGGAAATGCACGATAAAACATAATCTCTACTTGTCATCCCAAAAGAATTGAGGAATACAGAGCTCCCCCCCTCACAAAAGAAACATACACCCATGGGGAGTCTTCCAAAAGCACCAAGAACGCCTGAGCCAAGCACCTGCCCAGATTTCCCACAGAAATCAGTCTGTGTGCGTGTCAAAGACACCAGAGAAGCCATGCTACTTTCAAAACACATGTTAATTCTAGTTCAGGAAGACACAGACTGAAATTCTAGTTATTTCAAATAATCTGGCCCGTTATATCTTGAACAAACTCTCTAGGGTAAAGACCATTATATAGACCTGTCAGTCATTAAACAGGAAAAACATGGAGGAAAACTTTTTGATTAAGAAAAAAACAGAAGAATGAAATGGCTAACTAGAGCACTAACAACAGGAGCTTATAATTCAAACCCAAAGGTTTTAAGGCTGGGGACGTGGCTCCATGGTAGAACGCATGCCTAGTATGTGTGAGGCCCTGGGATCCCCAGTACAACAAAGCAGCCTCAAAATTTCAACTGAGGACAAGTTCAATGTTCTTTCCATTTTGAAATTATTAAACAAACAGAATGGACCACTGTCTGGCAGAAGGACCCTCTTAATAAGCTCACTGCCAGTTAAAACTGACCTAACCACCAGCACACAGTACTCTGAATCATGCTGATGTAGGAGAAAAACCAATCATTTGCTAAGAGATACCCAAAGGAAGAAATTTATCTTAAAACATAAGAGGTTCAGGGTCAAGAAGGAAGTCTGAGGATTAAAAGACTTAAAAGCACACTAAAACTGTTTCCTCTGATATCCCTCCCAAATAAGGATAAGTGTTTTCCTTTTAGAGGACATAACTTGAAGGTCTGGTTGGAACTATCATGCAGCCCTCAGGACAAACCTGGCCCTTCTGGGGAGACCCAGGTGTCCTGGGCTGGAACTGACCACAGTTGGCTCCCTGACCACTATCTGTTCTCGGCATTGTCCAGCTTACTGATAAGAGTTTACTCCCCCAGCTATCATCTGTGTGACCATTTATGTACCTGGTCAGAAGTAAACAAACAGTTTTAAACACCACCTTCCGGATGTATATGTAGCACACAGGTGTCTAACACTCCTGAAGCTCTGCTCAAGCTAACCACCACCACTCTCCAGGTCCAGTGGAGGCCAAACACAGCCTCGGAACCAAGCGCCTGGTACATGCCTCAACAACTCAGAGCACAGAGCAAGGCCTTCCCTTCAGCACCCACTTCCTCCTCATCCCATGAGTCTGTGTCCCAGGCATTTGGACCTCCTTGTGGTTTTAACTGGAATAAATGGAAAACCTGAAGTTCACAACCCTCTTCCCAAAGGCCAGAAGCAGCAACCAATAGACTCCAACATAAAATAGCATGCTGTGAATGGGTTCTACCACCAGCCTGGGATTCTGCTGAGGGACAGCCAAGTCCATCCATGCCCCACACCCTCAGGACCACATGAGGCAAGAAACAGGAACACAGCTAAGGCTTGTGGCCACAACCCAGCACCCACAGTGGGGCCTGGCATATAAAAGCCATTCAGTAACTCTCTTTAGCAAGGACACAGTGGACTCCTACAAGGCCTGCACAGATGAGTGGCAGGAGCTGTCGCTTAGCAGGAGGCCAACAGTTTCTGTGGCTCAATGGACACAGTGAAATTGTACTTATTTTATAAAAGTGTGTACACGTTGACTCTTCCCCATAAATTACCATGTTCATTCGTATGCCAGGCCCATCTGGAATTTTTAAATTCTTTCTTTATGGAAAATAAATTTCATTTCAGTGTGTTTTGGTCAGTTTACTTTGGGGGAACCAACCATCAAGTGACTCAGGAGACCAACTCTCTCTCACTCCTAGGTCTCCACTGCAGCCAGCTATCTGCCGACACAGTCCAGGCAGAAGAGCTGTGCCTCACACCCGCTCCCTGCCTTCCTCCTGGGCAGCGAGCGAGCCCCACTGCTCTCAGGGCAAAGCTGCAGCGAGGACCATGGACAGACCCACATACCATGGAGCCCAGGAACTCCTTCCTAGGAGGCAAAGAGCAGAAACAGGCTAACTCCACACTACTTCTTTGTCATGACTCACTTCATTCTAAAATAATTATCTTCCTTCCTCCAGTGCCCTTTCCTGGATATCTCATCTCCTCCTGTGCAACATTTAGTTCAGATCTTGGGCCTATAGGGTTCTCTTACTTACAAGAGAAGCAAGCCTTTTACTAGCCTATCATGTGCCAGGCCAGACTTGAGTTGTTCACACGTGGGTATTTCACATGATCTTCACCCCACCTCCCCTTCTCACATGTAAAGAACTATAAGCAAAGAACCTTAGTAAAGAGTTCAGGTTAGAAAACAGCGGAGCCCAAGATCAGTACGAGGTTACCTGTCCTCCACAGACTCTGCAAGTGTCTACCCTTGGCTCTAGCCTGGGAAGGATGGAGGAAGGAGGATGGTCAGTACTGGTTACCTGGTGAGCACAGCGCCTTGGAGGTGGACCAGGGATGTCAACTTTGGTCCAAGTGTCCTTCTTAATGTTGTAGACATAGAGCTCGTTATACAGAAGAGTCTGTGGGAAGGAAGAAGAACCTCAGTATCATGAATGACATGCTCCAAGAAAGTGACAGCATGTGGGGAGGACACTATGACAAATCCCCAGAAAGCTTGTCCCCTCCAACAACGGACTATAAACCAACACAGGCAGGTAGGGCGCTGGTCCTGAGATCTGCAGGGACAATAGGACAGCCGCCCCACAACTTGCTGTAGGTTAATTTGCTTGCCACTCTGAGTGAAAAGGCATTTGACACACCCAACCGACCACATATCACAGCTGAGCTAGCCTGCCGTAAGCGCGCCCAGAATACTGACATCTGCCCGCAGCTGAGCAAACCATCTAATGCACAGCCCATTTCATAATAGAGTGCCGACATCTCATGTCACTGTTGAACATTGCTCTGAAAGTAGAAAACAAAAGGGCTGTTTTAGGTGCTCTTTCCCACAAAGTCAGAGGTCCTGCAGACAGAAGCCAAATGCTCACAGTTTACTGCTCTGAGGCACCAGTTGCCTTGGCTGATCAGCCAGACCCTCACTCTCCAAACCCAAGCCTAACTTTTTGGGGACAGATTGACTCATCTGGCGCACTGGGGATTGAATCCACTAAGCTTCATTCCCAATTGTTTTTATTTTTTATTTTGAGACAGGGTCTAAGTTGCTGACACTGGCCTTGAACTTACAATCCTCCTGCCTCAGCTCCCCAGTCACTGGGATTACAGGCATATGCCACTGCATCCAGCTCAAATCTAGTTTTTGAATGCATGAAAAGGCAGAGAAGGCTAAGAACTGACAGAACTCCTCGCAGGCCAGAGGTAAGTGAACACAGCTTTCTGCTTCATGCACAGGGCTTTCTAGACTACTCAAAAATAAAAGCCCCACAATTTATTAGCATTATTTTTCATTCGGAACCACCTTGAAGGCTGGAAATGTACAGCTCAGTGGAAGAGAGCTTGCCTGGCGTGCGCAGCCCTGTGGGATCCATTCCCAGCACCGGAAACCAAAGTTGAAGGGTAGGAACGTGAAAAGCCACCACAAGGAAGAGCAGTCCTGGCAACCACCAGAGAACCAAGCAGGCCCACCTCTGCAGGCAGTGCTGGGGACAAACACCCTGCAGAACTCTGCCTGCAGTCACTCAGTCCCCGACTGGCCCTGGTGACTGTCAAGGATGCACCAGGCCTGACACCCAGGAAGTAGGATGTAAGAGAGGATCGTGAAGGTGACGCTCATATCAAACTATGCTTCAAATGACACCCAAGAAAAGTTGAGAGGAAAAGAAAAAAGGTATACTTTACTTTTTGGCCATTGAAATATTCACCTCCAAAAAGGATTAACTCATCTTTCTCAGGGTGAGCGGACAGGGAGGCATTTAACCTGCAATAGACATGAAGCAGAGATGAGCACACACGCCATGCTAGGCCAGGCTCCTTTCCATGAGCATGCTTTACCAGAGACAGCAGGCCCTGGAGCCATCCTGAGGCCATCAGCCAGATACCAGGTTCATGTACCTGAAGAGCCCTGGTCTGGGCCACTTCACTCAGAACTGGCTGAAAACATGAGCAGGCAGGCAGAAGCTCAGACCTCTGACCACGCTGCCTCTGCTAGACCTACCCTGTTGGGGGCCTAGCCCCTTAAATCATAATCAAAGCTGCTCCTAAAGCCCAGTATGTCCCAGGGGCCTTCTGCCAAGAAAATGTCAAACTCTATGTCCTGCATACACAGGACAAAATAATAGCCATTGGGGAAGCTGCACACACAGTCTGACTACTTCAGTAGAAAGCAGGACAAGAGGCCGTGGCTGTGGCAGAATGCCCTGCTCTCAGCATCCTTGACAGTGGAGTCCCCAGGTGGGTCCACACTACTCATTCCAGAAGCTGCTTCGCAAAGGGAAAATTATTTCAAAGTCAAGCAACTGGGGAAATCTGAAACCTCTATTTTTCTCTTGGAGATTTATTATGCACAGAAAGATTTCACAGTCTGGGAAATTTCCCAGTAAAGAGACCAGTATTAAAACAGTGCAGCTGCAAGGGAACAGTCTGGCATCCCTCAGAAGCTAAATCCAGAGCTACGTCATGAATCGGCAGCCCCCAAGTGGAAACTCCAGGGAACACCTGCAGCCATGTCCACCAGAGCACTGCTCACAAGCATCCACCAGCACAAAGTAGATAAGGCCAAGCCTCAGTGCCAACATGGTGTGGTGCCAGCATCTGAACAGCCTCCACAGCCCAGGAGACGACGCAAGCATGGCAGCAGGACAGGGAGCCGTCTCGTACAGGGCAGGATGTGATACTCGGCCATGCAGATGGCTGCACAGCACTGTGAATGCGAGTTACGCCACAGAACTGAAGAAAAGGTTAAAACGGCAAACTGTGTCTCACACACACAACTACAATGACACATTTTTAGAAAAGAACAATGCTTCCCACTCACCCCTAGTTTTGTTTTGTTTTGTTTTCTCTTAACATCTCTTAGTTTTCTGTGGCAAAGTATCTAACACAAGAATCTGTATGAGGCCCAAAGCAGAAAGTAGCAACAAGGCCCCACTGTACCCAGGCACCACCTAGGCGCAGGCAGCAAGAGGTACAGACACCCAGTGAGTGCAGCATCCTTGGCCCTAGGCCACACTCAGGGCCATGCTTCTTAGAAACCTGTAACTGTCAAGGGTTCCTAATGATACACAGCTGAGAGGACGGAGGTCAGAAGTTATGAAGGCTACCAAACAAGGTCTTCATCTCACCATATGATCCAACACCAGCTCCCTCTGCCTGGCAGGCACGCCCAGCTGGCACAGGGACAGCCAGCACTTTATATACTTGGCATTTAATCTGACTTTTGGGACAAGCTTTTTCTTTAGAAAAAGTTCTAAAACATCATCAAAACTAATAATAGTAACAACCCATGTTCCAAGTAGCTTTCCTCAGGAGCGCCAGTACCCACAAAGAAGCCTTAAAAATATCCAATCTGCTTCAACCACTCAAATGAAAATGTCCATCTACCAAAGAAAACATACCAACTAAAGGAAAAATAAAACCCAGTCCCCAGCAGAATGAACTATACAACAACAGGATGTGTGCCTGGGGCTGCTCCACCACCAGCACTCTGCTCAGGGGCTCACTGCACCCTGCCACCAGCCCAAGGGCCCAGGGATGCAGGCACAGAGCCAGTCCTGACTTTGCTGAGGCAAAGACCACACAGCAGAGCCAACTTCCTGAAGACTGGCCCAGGCTGACACGCCACCAGGCGGGACCTGCAAGCTGCATCTCATTCTGAGGACTGAAGCAAACATTCCTCAAGTGAACAAAACAAGCCTAGGTTACGTGTTTGGCAGTTACACGTTTCCCTACTCTGAAGGCTGCAACATCTTCTCATAAGAATGCTGGGCCTCCCTAGGTTAGGAACTAAAGAGCTTGATGCACTCAATGTCCTGCCTCTGCTCTGTGAGTAACCAACAAAGAAGCAGAGGGTCCCAGACAGAAGTAGAAAATAATCAGCACTCAGAAATTAGGAGGAAGCAGCCAGAGGGAAACCAATGCCTGCTCATTTCAGCCCACACCAGCTCTATCCATGGGTGTCTGAAGTCCTGCAAGAGACCTGAGATTTCCTTCACCATTAATACGCTCACTTAAAATGGCAATGTAGGGGGCTGGGGATGTGGCTCAAGCAGTAGCGCGCTCGCCTGGCATGCGTGCGGCCCGGGTTCGATCCTCAGCACCACATACAAAGATGTTGTGTTCGCTGAAAACTAAAAAAAATAAATATTAAAAAAAATTCTCTCTCTCAAAAAAAAATGGCAATGTATATCTAATAAGCTTCATGTGAGAACTTAAAGGCATCAGAACAAACACCTGTGATGTTTTAAAACACTTTTAAAAACCTTCAAAGCCAAACAATAGCTTGGGGGGGGTGATACTCACCCATGGGTGCCACCAACTATAGTGCCTTCAAACCCACTCTAAGAGGAGCAGCTGTGTTGAGCCATACCCCCAGGCCCCTACAGGACAGCAGAGCTCACAGCCTGTCCCCAGCTTTGCAGAGGCAAGTGACCCACAGCAAGTGCTCATGGGAAATGTTCAGAGTGCTCAACCATTCCTGAGAACATGTATCCATGTCAAGTCACTTTCCAACTTAGGGAAGAGAGGGAAACAGAACTAGAAGGCAGGGAAGCCTGCACGCTTACCGTGGAGAGGGCGGGGAACACGGTGTCTCGGTGACCTGGGTCTTCCTGGCATCCAGTGTCTGGAAATGGGCTATCAGGGCTTCCAGGTCTTCCTAGGGCACACAAGCAGCCAACATGAGACTCTTTCTAGAACCTGCCATGGAGCCAAAAGCCTGGCCAGCTTTCCTCCAAGGTCACTTGGATCAGACTGGTCCAGTCACATCTGTGAATCACAACCTGCTCTCCCTGGGTTTGAAATGCACAGGGCTGAACACATTCAGAAAACACAGAGCTGGGGACACAGCCCAGTGGTGGAGCACTTGTCCACCTTAACTTCAGCACCCAGGCCCAGGGTGCCCCCGCCTGCCCCGTTTGATAACAGTACCTGGTCTTTGTCTTGATCTTGTCTGTCCTGTTCACACCCCCACCTACCCCCATGATAAAATATGAGCTCCAACAGAGAAGCATTAGAGTCAGGTTGGGACAGGGCCTGCATAGAGGCTCAGAGACCCCTACTGCCAGCTGTGGCCGCAGACCTAAAGCTGAGGTGCTGATGCACTGGCACAGCTGGGCAGCTCTGGAGGCCAGTCTTCCGCCCTGCCCAGCCCTCACTCCCTGCAGGCACCAAGTACACCCCACTCCCACAGCTGGTGCAAGGCCAGTCATCTGGAAAGCGGCCTGCAGTCTCCTCGCAAACGCACTCCCTCACCTTGTTCGCACTGAGACCTGGGATCTGCCTCTTTCATTCCTCCGGCTCGCACACTTTGTTCCCACATTCTGCAGAGCTGGAAGTTCAGATGTCCTTCTAGCACTTAAGACACTTTCAGAGCAACCTCCCTCTTACCAACCCAACACTGGCCTCTGCACACAGCTCCATGGGCCTCAAAAGTTACCCAAACCCCTTTCCTCAGCACAGGTCAGATAAACAGCAACTTTTAAAAAGTCTACTAAGCACAAGGAGGACACAGGAAGCTGACACAGGACAACGATCAATGACCTAGTTAACGAAGTGTGCCTTGTTCTCTGGATCACATCATCTCAGATTCTTTCTAAGGGACAGCCCAGGAAAGTGAGCACTGCCGAGGTCCACCCTGTCCAGCACACTTTAGGGAACGTCTTCAATCTCCAGCACCCAAGAAGGTCACACAAATCCCTTAAATTCCAAGCCAATCTCACTCAACCTTCTTAACCTGCAGGCTTTATCTGTTCAGGGAAAACACAATCTTTGAAACCAGAAACAGTCTCAGGCCAGGAGTGTAGCTCAGAGGTATACCCTGCCCAGAGCGCACACTAGAGATAGTTCTTGAGGTCAAGGAATGCACAGAGATTTTTCCAAGTTATGGCCCTGAGGCTGCTCTGATGCAAGGGTCTGTCTTTCCTGCCACCTCCATCTGTCAACTGTCCACTCAGTCTCTCAGCTCTGTTCTCCCTGGAAGCTCCTTTCTGCGCAGTCCCTGTTGTCTCCAAGGCTAGGCTTACTGAACCTCCATCTTTCTGAGCAGTGTCTTTAAAGCATTTCCACATAGTGCTGAGAAACAAAAAGGCAGCAAAATAACCTGAAAAGGGTAGGAAAATTTCAGAAATCTGCCTAAACCTCTTAGTCCTGAATGATCTATGGCTATAACATCTTTGCATCCCAGACACCTAGCACAATACCAAGCAGGGAAGTTTACTAAATAAGGTAAAACAAAGGAAACAGATAGATGTCACAGAAACCAAGGAAATCCAAAGTTTTAAGAAGTGGGTAGCTGATCACACCATTTAAGAGGAATCAAGTAACAGAGGACCAAAGCCGCCCTTCTGGGTTTGAGATGAGGTAAACTTTTTTTTTGCCAAGACTAATTATTAGAGAGATGCAGGCAGGTCAAAGTGTGACCAATTAAGAGTTCAATTAAGAGCTGGCTGACTAATGATGGTAAGGCAGGAAGACGCTGTGCACTACTATTTGGGAGCCTGGCTATGGTGGAGACAGGGAGGGTGGTAACTAGAAGAGCACACAGGGAAGTACACATAGGGAGTGTAGGGAATTTTTGGCAGAGAGCCCAAATACTTGCAGGGTGGTCATTTTGATGCCCTTTTAAAAACTACTCCCATCTACAAACCGCTCAACCTCAGCATTGTCAAGAGGCCATCTTCTAGGTCTGGTTGACTGCAGTACTGATGATATCACTGGATCTGCTTAGAGAATAGGCTACAGGCACAATTTGGGGGTTAGAACCCTTAAAGCTAAACCCAGCCTTTCACAAATGTCACATATAAAAGGACTTCTAAGTTGGGAAGGCCAAGGCAGGGGTGTAACCAGCTGTCTTTACCTGGTCAGACCCTCTGGCACCTGGAGCCCAGTGGGAAGCTCCGTCTGTCTCTCTCCCACGCTTCATGTACAGGTCTCTCTACTGAGAGAGCCATCACTAGAGTCCACCCCAGAGGAATGCCTGGCACTGGGGCTCTTCTACCTGAATCTGGCTTCTAGTTAATGAGATGCTTGCTCCTAATCTTTTTAGTAGGTTCTTTCCTAACAAAAGGACAGGACATTCTGGAACATAAAGATAGGAATGGGAGGCAGCTGGAGAGCCATTTTGCAAGTAAGAAGAAAAGTGAAGTGTCTCCACTGAGGTCCACCATCTATTCCTACCATGGAACATCCAGGCTTGAAGACGACCAGCAAGCTGAGGCAGGACAGAAGAGACAGCTCTAGGTGGACAAGTGACTTACTTTTCCTACCCACCACAGTGAGCAAGACTGATGTGGAGCTGCAGCAATGCTCAGGCCCATCACTCCCCCAGATTCATCTTCCAGCAGTGCCCACAGAGGCCTTGAGCTGGGGTGCCACCCAGGTGCGCCCGATCTGGACGACCAGGGAACTCCCACTGCCTATGGCCTTTCTGGTGTCAGTAAGCATACTGAGTGGGCCCCAGGGGCTATCAATGACTTCCAACCTTCTGAGAGGCCTGTTTCTTAAGGTCACCTGGAGGGGACTATAATAGGGCAGCTAAAAGCTGGGGGTTTTGTTTCTTTTTCAGCCAATAACTTACCCCAGTTTGCTTCTGCCCTGTCTCTATTATTAAATACCTTCAAGGCCTCATTAACCAGAGTAGCTACAGATGTTTGATGTCCCTGTTCTAATTTTTGCAATTTTCTCCTAATATCTGGGGCTGATTGAGAGATTGAAGCCATGACTATCAGGGTCTCTCTCTCTGCTGAGTCAGAGGGAGAGTGTATTTTCTGAAACCTTCTGTCAGCCTGTTTAAGAATGCAGCTAGGATGAGGGTTGTGGCTCAGTGGCAGAGTGCTTGCCTCACATGTGTGAGGCACTGCGTTCAATCCTCAGCACCACACAAGTAAATAAAGTATTGTGTCCATCTACAACTAAAAAGGAAAAAAAAAAAAAAAGAATGCAACTGGACTCTGTCACAATTCACAGGTTTAACCGTGTATCGCTTCCTGCCCTCTGCAAAGCAGGTGACAGAGTGCTCTGTCTACTCCCTATGGACAGCAAAGCTGTAACACCTAGGATGGCATCGCTGCCTGCCTTGCATACGCTGCCACCTGGGGGATGATACATACCCATCAGCCACGCCTATTCCTTAGCATCTAATTCTAGCCTCCCACCTGCAGGGCAACAATGAGCCAGGTCTACCATCACATCTCCCCAGGTAAGCCGAGATGAATTAGCTTTATGAATTCATCCCAGAATTTTTCCTCACATAATCCAAATCTGTTAGGAAAAGGACAGACACACCACTGAGACTTCCTTCTCCATTAGGTACTTCTCTCAAGAGTATAAACCCCATTAGCTGGTCCTAATTTTGTCCAAGAATAAAGTCTCCCAGGAAAGGTCAGGGCTGGTTTCTCAGGGTGGAGTGGAGGGGCAGGAGGGGACTGGTGCCACTAAGGAGATGGCAATGGAAGGAAGGCATCAGAGGGGCAGAAAGGGCAGACGACCCTGAATTCAGCCTTGATGGGAAAGGACCTGTGAGAGCAGGTCATTGAGAGTTTGTTTATGACCAAGAGGTCCTAGTCCTTGTGGTGCCACCCAGTTTTGAAAAATAAATAGGATTCCTCTCCCTAGAGAAAGAAAAGGTGAGGAGTCTAGGGCTCTCAAACTCCCCTGCTTCCTACATGCCAGGGGACTCAAACCCCCCTTTTCACGTGGACCTGCCAACTACTTTGGGGACCAGACCTGTGTTCTAGTTAGCAGCTGCCAGGGTGTTTAGCCCTGATAAGAGCCTCCTGTGTCAGGGATGCTGACTCCCAGTATCACAGAGGCTTCTGCACACCTGTGCCCTGATGTGAGCAGGGACTGAAAAATAGAATAAGACACAAAGAGAGAAAAGAGAGAAAGCAGGAGAGTAGGGAAGTGAAGAAAACAGATGGGGAGCTATGCCTGCAAGATCAGGAGGGGAGGGGAAGCCCTGCCTGCAGGAAGAAACAAAGTGACTAGGGAAAACTGGAGGGCAGATCTCTTGTCAAAGCAACTATTCCGGAAAAAAGACCTGGGTGGCCACACTGTCACAGTAATATTGCATTAGGGAGTTCCATGTTCCTCTCACAGTGTCCTACCAGACACCAAAATGATGCCCAGAGGCAGACACTGGGATCTTTTGGAATCCTTTTTTTTTTTTTTTTTTTTTTTTTAAAGGTACGTGGTACTCAGGGTAGCTCTGCCATTGAGCGACATCCCTAGCTTTCTATTTGTTCCTAAGTCAGTCTTACTAAGTTGCCCAGGCTGGCCTCAAACTCAGGATCCTCATGCCTTAGCCTCTTGAGTAGCTGGGATTATAGATGTGCACCACCACACCTGGCTGGAACTGGGATCTGTTGATGTGATGACCAAAAGTCAATCTGAGTCGGGTGGGAAAGCACACAGGCGACTGGGAACTGCAGGCAATATTGGGGCTACCATTTAGGAGAGGAGACTGAGCGCCAACAAGATGACATCAGGTTGGCTCTCTGAACAAGAGAGGTTTCACTGGTGATTTGCAGGGGTGGGAATGGTAATCGCACTCAACTCAGGTGTTTTTGCCCTATGCTAAAGACATGAGAACACACACAGGGCACCCTGACATCAACAATGCAAAGCTGATACTGGCGGAGGGTGGCTCACACCAAGCCTCCTGGGCCTGCTGACAGGCCAGGATCGAAGGCCCGCTGCACCTTTGCCCTCTCTCTGGTGGTCCCTGTCTCCATTTGAGACACTAAAACTATCATTATGATTCAGTCACAGCTTATTTGCCCACCTTTGCGGCAAAGAACAACTCAGATAACATCCTCCCCACCCTTTCTTTGACAAATACTACTACCATGACCATTCTCAAGGCCGTCTTCCTGGGGAGAAGGAAGTTTTTCCACAAGAAGTTCTCAGATATGACTGAGAGCTAAGCATTCACTTTCCTGGATACAAACTGGAATCCAAAGGTAGCTCCTCCAATCTATGCTCACCAGCAGGCCATGGAAGCACCCATGGTTCTGCTCCTTTGTGTCAGTTATCTGCAGCCATCCAAGGACCACCACGTCCCTGACAAAATATACTGTATTCTACACTCAAGACATTTTACTGAACAAATGGAAGTTTACAGAAGACCTGGAGGAAGAAGGGACTATTGGAAGATGAAGAAGGAATGGGCTGCAAAGAGGGAAATGGGTGGGATAGGGAGTAGCCCTGGTGTGCAGCTGGCACTGTGCCCCACAGACCAAGGCCACCCATGTTAGTAACCCAATCTCAGTGGGACAAAGGAGTCCCACTGTGCCTCTTGTTGGGAGTCAGGCTTTGTCCGGATTTCCCAGACATAGGAAAATGTGTACAGCTGGGAGGGGCAGTGTCACCAATCATAAGGACAGGGTGGGGCATCTCCCACCATCCCCAGTTCTCCAGCAGCCCCACCACATGCCTGCATGCTGAACCCTCATCAGCAGCACTTGTTCCTACTACTCTGGCAGCACCTCTTAGCCTCAGCTGAGGCTCCTGATAATCAGGAAGGAGCAGGGGCTGGGTGGTACAGATAGTGTAGTCAGTGAGAGTCTCTCCAGGTGATGATGATAAGCTGTAAGTCGAAAAGAGCCAATCACGAGGAATGTGACTCAGGTAGAGGTGAGGAAAAAAAAAAAAACATAATCAGGAAGAACTTGGTGCAATTGAGACATCAAAATAAAGGTGGTATGGCTGAAGGAGTTAGCCTGGGGAGGGAGTTGGAGAAGTGTCAGAGGCCAGGACAGAGACAAGCTATCAGCCAGGTGGTCAGGCATGTGGGCTCCGTGGCAGAATTCCCAGCTTCCTCCAAGACTTCACTGCCTTCTCGAGGATCTACAGGACTGTGAAATGATGGGACATCACTCCCATAACGAGGTGTTATATGGCACAACTAACTTGAAGACAAGGAGATCATCCTCTGTGGGGTTGGCCTGATCATCTGACCAGTGACCCCAAGGGTTTGTTTTGAGAAAGAATCAAGACTGCGTGGAAGGTCCGAGGGAAGCTCTCTCTGTGGAAGACAGTGGTATCATCATCTACCCAGCACAACTGGGAGTCCCAGCAAAATGTATAAAGATGAGGTTCTGAGTACCAAGCACTGCTTTCAGAGGTCACACAGATGAACTGACTATACCACAACCCTAGGCAGGAAAGTCCTGCTCCTCTGAGGCTGTCCAGCTAGTAGCAATGGAGAGACCCAACCCAGACCTGCATAGCCTGTGCACCTAATTGGTCAGGAACCTTAGGTTATTAGAGCTTAAAGCCATTTGAAAGGAAAAGACCAACCTATTATATGACAAATGAGCAAATGGAGAGATGAGCATCTTAAGGAGAAAGGTGTGAAGGAGTGGCCAAGAGCTCTGGACTGGATTGGGAGTATCTGGTCAAATCCCAGCTCTCCACCACTTCCTGGGCGTGTGACCTGTTGTCTCGGGCTTCCCAACGGTCCAGGGGAAGAGCCGGTGCTACCTAACTCAGGCAGCTGTGAGGGCGAAAGCCCAGAGAGCCCAGTCCTGCCATGCCACAAACGCGCGCCACACCGCGGCCATGACCACCACCTCAGTGAGGGAGGCCTGGAGCACAGGTCAACAGAAAGCACCAAGTCTCCCCCACGGACAGCACTGAGGTCCCCGGGTGAGGGGCGGGAGGACAGGGAAACAGGGCAGTGAGTGGCCGTCCACTCGGCGGGATGCCCGACATTTCCGGAGGCTGCCGCGGTTACTTGGCCCCACGCGCTGGCTCCTGGGCGCTGGTGCAGGACTACCTGCCCCTCAGGAGAAGGAGAGGCCCAGGCCCTCCGCTCCCCAGGCTCGGTCCGCTCACCTCCTCCTTCCGCGAGCGCTTGGACGCCTTCTTCTCCATCTTGGCGGCCGTCTTCTCCGCGCCGCGCCCCTTCTTCTCCTTCTTGCCCTTCTTGCCCATGGCGCTGCGGCCACGGAAACCAGCACACCAGGGAAGGAGCGCGGCCGGCCGGAAGCGGGGCTCCGCGCGCGCGGTTGGCGTCACTTCCGGTGGGTCGGCCGCTTCCGGCGCGGGGCTGTAGCGTGAGCTCGGGGCGGGGCGCCGTCGTCCGCCCGGGTCCGAGAGCCTGCGCGAGGTGGCGCGGCCGGAGTGGACGGCCCTCCTCGCCCCGCGGGCCGGGCCTTGGGCTGCCGCGCTCCTCGGGGACCGGGCCGTCTCGCTGGCCGCGCGGGGCTGGCGCTGTCGCCCTGAGGCCGAGAAGCTGGTCCGCCCCCCGCGCTGGGAACCTTCCAGGGTGTGAGCCCGAGGAGGTCGGGAATGGCGGTGGGAAGAGCCGAGCGAGTTCCACCCGGGCGTCGTCTTTGGGCTGTAATCGAGGAAATGGGGCGACCGAAGGACAAGGACACGCAAGACAGTTGGCAAAGGGAAAGCGCGAACCGGAATTTCCTGGTTTCTTCCTTTGTGCGTGAGCTGCCAGAGGACTCAGCCCTGGGTCCGGTCGGCCACTTCACACTGAAGAGCCGAGAAAGGGCGGTGAGGTTTGGGAAGACGACAGGAAGAAGGGGGAGCTGGGTTAAGGCTGCCACCACTCCACGAGCGATGTGGGGCGCTGCGGAGAACTCACAAAACCTGACCTCAGCCGCAGATATGATCCCCAAGACGGACTACCGAAGACTGAAGTCCTGAGCATGCCCTCTAGGGTGCTGTGACCTGGAGAACACCCCTAATCCTTCCTTGCTTTCCGAGAATACTGGGTCACCTCAAGGCAACGCACTTGAAGCAAATCAGCCCTTCAGTTACAGCATGTCCGTTGGCAATGCATTACAGTGGTCCCCTCTTCATAGCTGCAAAAGGAAGAGTGTAGTCTGTATTTAGAAGATTTAGGATGATGCAGGGTTTAGTACTTTTATTAACTGAAAGAATCTTGAAGCTAAATTGGAAGACTCTTGGATTACACATGTCATGGTGACTTACGTGAGATTGAAATTCTCATTACTGAGAAAGGAGTAGAATGGAACATCTAAAGTGAGATCAGAATCCTGAAATAATAAAAGGATTAAATACAGGCCCCTAATTTAGTGATAGTCACAATTTTTGACAATGGATTCTCCAGGGTAATATGTTTTTAGACTATCTTTTATGTGGTCAGGCGCCCTCTGCTGCTTCCAAGTAGAAGTTCAGAAAACAAAAGAAATTCTTAAGGACAGACTAAATGCCAACTTTTTACCTTCACAATGATCATCAAGCCTGGAAGAGTCACCCAGGGGTGGGATAGATGAGACGGTTCTTCACACATTTCCCACATGGAAAATGAAAATAATAAACCAGCCCCTACCACACAGAAATCTTGAGAGAATCAAGTGAAATAACAAAACATCAAAAGCAATGTACAAACTTTAGAGTCTACATGCTGTTGAGTGAGGTCATGATTCTGACTTGACTGACAATCATTTAACAACATCAGTTGAATACTGCAACACGTGGGACATGTACTACACCACATGACATACCAAACACAAGACCTAGCTGCCAGCTTCAGGGAGATTCTGTTCTAGTGAAACAAACATATGAAGATGCTCCCCAAATGCTTTGTAAAATAAAACAAAGAATAAGAAAGTAGAGAAGGAGCCAGGCACAGTGGCGCACACCTGGAATCCCAGTGGCTTGGGAGGCTGAGGCAGGAGGGTGGCAAGTTCAAAGCCAGCCTTAGCAACTTAGCCAGACCCTGTCTCTAAATAAAATACAAAAAGAGGGCTGGGGGTGTGGCTCAGTGGTTAAGTGGGTTCAATTCCCCCATACCAAAAAAAGGGGAGGCGGGGAAGAGAAACAAAATCAAAGCCATTGTTTCATATATTACACCCAGTTTTTCAGTATTTTAAGGGAAAAAGGTAAATTCAGTCTTATTGCTCCATAGTGCCTGGAAGCAAATTCTCAGCTTTATGGGATGTTTTTTTTTTTTTTTAATATTTATTTTTCAGGGGGCTGGGGATGTGGCTCAAGCGGTAGCGCGCTCGCCTAGCATGCGTGCGGCCCGGGTTCGATCCTCAGCAGCACCACATACCAACAAAGATGTTGTGTCCGCCAAGAACTAAGAAAAAATAAATAAATGTTAAAATTCTCTCTCTCTCTCTCTGTCCCCCTCTCTCTCTCACTCTCTCTTTAAAAAAAAAGAAAAAAAAAAAAAAAAAAAAAAATATTTATTTTTCAGTTTTTGGCAGACACAACATCGTTGATTTTATATGCGGTGCTGAGGATCGAACCCGGCCGCACACATGCCAGGCGAGCGTGCTACCGCTTGAGCCACATCCCCAGCCCCTATGGGGTGTTTTTAATATCTAAATATCTGGGTATCTTTTCATGTTTTGGTACTTTTTTCTTTAATTTTTTTAGTTGTAGGTGGACACAATGTCTTTGTTTTATTTATTTCCTCACTCGGATAATAAGGTGTGACCCTGGGAGTGGCTCTGGGAGTAGGCGGCACCAGAGGGGCTGAGCTTCACTCACCTGTTCCCTTGTAATTTTACCCCTAGCCTCATTTGAATGTCTTTTTCCCAATAAAGGGTTCGGCTTGTGCTCCTCTCTCTTTCTGCAGACCCGTAAGGTCAGAGGAGCCGTCACAGGACCCCAAAGGACAAGGTGTCCCTGTCTGTTGTGTGGTGATTTCCTGCAGCCCAGTTCCCCTGGAGTGACCCTGAGTGTTTCTGTTGCGAGGAACGTGGCAGATCCAGGACTGACAGCTAGCCAGGGGTGGCAACCTGAGTCCTACAACTGGGAAAGGCAGTTCTGCCACCACCACCACCACAGGAGCTCGGAGGAGGACCTGAGTCATCGTGAGCACAGGGCAGGCAGTGCCTCAGTGCCAGCTTAGTGAGACCGGGAGCAAGAAGCCCAGCCACCCCCTCTAGACATCCCGCCTGTCAGCTGTTGAGAGGCATGATAACGACCGTTACCTGGATGAGAAAGTTCTCTGTTATTCCTTATTTTTCAAGAGTTCTTACGAGAAATAGATGTTGGGTTTTGTTAAATAGTTTTGCTATAGTAGATATAGAACATGTAGTTGGTATAGGATCAATACCACGCATCTCTAGTTGGTATAGAATCAATGATATCCACCCATAGTTGGTACAGAATCAATACTACTTCTGCTTGGGTGCTTAGGAGAATTCACCAGTGAAACCAACTTGGCCTGGAGTTTCCTTTGGGGGAAGTTTTCTAACTGCAGATCCATTTTCTTTAACAGATATGGGGCTGCCCAGATTGTTTCTTCTTGAGGGAGCTTTAGTAGTTGCTAAATTGTCCATTTCACTTGGGTCATTGAATTCATTGGCAAAATGTTGCCCATGGTCATCCTTTATTATCATTTTTCTGTCTGTAAATCTATAGTAATATTCCCTCTCTCATTCCTGATATTGGTATCTTTTGCTCTCTCTCTCTCTCTGATACCATTAATTCCCTTCTCTCCCTACACCCCATTGATCTGTTGAGGTCAAGTTGGAGGTCTATCAACTTCATCAGTCTTCTTGAAGAACTTCGCCGATTTCCCCCTATACTTCTTGTGTTTTCTTTCTGATCTTTATTATTTCCTTTCTTCAGCTTGCTGTGGGTTTAATTTGATGCCTTTTCTAGTTTCTTAGCCTTGAAGTTAAGTTCATTGATGGGAGATCTCTGTGTTTCTCTGTTTTCCTTTGAATGTTGCTGCAGCTCTTTCCCAAATTTGATGTGCTAGGCTTTGATTTTCATTCAGTAGAAAATACTCTCTGGGGCTGGGGATGTGGCTCAAGCGGTAGCGCGCTCGCCTAGCATGCATGCGGCCCGGGTTCGATCCTCAGCACCACATACCAACAAAGATGTTGTGTCCACCGAGAACTAAAAAATAAATATTAAAAAAAAAGACTATAATCCTATGGTCAAAATGTTCAAGATTAAAAGAATTTAAAAAAAAAATACTCTCTGATCTCCCTTTCTTCTTAGATCCAGGGGCTGCCTAGAAGTGTGTATTTGCAGATTTTCCAGAGATCTTCCTGGAAGTAATTTTTTCCTCTAATGCTTTCATGATTATGTCTTTATTATTCTGAGTTTCACTAAAGTACATCTGGATACTGGTTTGTTTTGATTTATCCCACTTGGCATTGGCTGCTCTTGTGAATCTTGGCTGTGTCATGTCTGGGAACTTCTCAGTCATTTTCCCTTCATAGGACCCTTGCTCCCTGTCTCCTCCTTGTGTGTCACCCAGCGACCGCGCAGTGTCCCCTCCACTCCCTGTCTCCTCCTTGTGTGTCGCCCAGGGACCCCGCAGTGTCCCCTCCACTCCCTGTCTCCTCCTTGTGTGTCGCCCAGGGACCCCGCAGTGTCCCCTCCACTCCCTGTCTCCTCCTTGTGTGTCGCCCAGGGACCCCGCAGTGTCCCCTCCACTCCCTGTCTCCTCCTTGTGTGTCGCCCAGCGACCGCGCAGTGTCCCCTCCACTCCCTGTCTCCTCCTTGTGTGTCGCCCAGCGACCGCGCAGTGTCCCCTCCACTCCCTGTCTCCTCCTTGTGTGTCGCCCAGGGACCCCGCAGTGTCCCCTCCACTCCCTGTCTCCTCCTTGTGTGTCGCCCAGCGACCGCGCAGTGTCCCCTCCACTCCCTGTCTCCTCCTTGTGTGTCGCCCAGGGACCGCGCAGTGTCCCCTCCACTCCCTGTCTCCTCCTTGTGTGTCGCCCAGGGACCGCGCAGTGTCCCCTCTCACTTCCTCTCAGGTTTCAGCCTCTCTCCTTCAGGCTCCATGTCTCTTCTTGCTGCCTTTTGGTCAGTCTGCTGGGTTCTTGGGTTCTTGTCTTAGCCTCAGCAAGTCAGTCTAACTGTCCACATAATTTCAACCCTGGTTGATGACAGCTGATGATAAAATGGGACAAAGTCGTATTTCTTTCTTTCTTGAATCTGGTGGAAGCTTTTATAGTTCCACATTCCCTGTGGATATTTTCAACCTTGTCTTTTATTTTGTCGTTCTGTGGTTCAGTAATTGTGCTCATTATCCTTGGAGAACTGTCTGTGAGTATGCTTTGAAGGGTTGCAGTCCCTCCAGTGAGGAACCACTTTCACAGGCACTTCCAGTCCAGGTGGTGGTGTAAGGCCTTTGGATAATCCCGTGGGGCTAATGTTGGCTGAAAGTCCCGGGAAGGGCAGCGGTGTGGTCAGTGTCTTGGGGATCCCCTCTCCACCGGGCACACAGTGCTCAGTGCCTCCCCGGGGTTCCTGGCCTTTGCCACTCCGGCAGAGCTCTTGAGACCTCAACAGAACCTGGCAGGTCTCTCTGGGGTCCCCTTCTCTGGGCTGTGGCTTTGCCTTGCCCTTGGAGGCTGTTAAGACTGGCTCGTGTCTATAAGCAAAAGGGGTCTCAGAGCCCAGTGACCTTTCTTCTTTTTCCTGTCTTTCTTTCTTTCTTTCTTTCTTTCTTTTTTTTTTTAGTTGTAGATGGACGCAGTATCTTTATTTTTATGTGGTGCTGAGGATCAAACCCAGTGCCTCACATAAGTAAGGCAAGTGCTCTACCACTGAGCCACAACCCCAGCCCACCCAGTGACCTTTCTTGATATCTACTTCCCATGTTCAGGCCTGATAATTCCTTACTTCCTATTTAGCTTTCTCATGCCTTTAAGAAGACCTGTTTCAGTCTTTATCCCACATTTTTCAATTGTTTCAAATGGTAGGAACAGTCCTAATAACCTAGTTGTATTTGTCTATTTTTTTCATTACCATAGTGAAATAACAGGCAAATTACTTTATAAAGAAAAGAGGTTTAGCTCAGAGGATCAAAGTTTAAATATCAGGGCGCCAGCTCTGATAGGAGCCCATGAAGGATGGTGGGACAGAGTGCGCACAGGAGGAAGAGATCACATTTTAAAACAGGGAGTCTGAGAGCAACTCAGAGTCAGGCTTCCTTTTCTAACAATGTACTCTCCCAAGAGCTCAAAATCCCACAAAAGCTGGCTTCATCCCTTCTGAGGGCAGCTTCCCAGTGACCTAAGGACTTCCCATGAGGCCTGCCTCTTAAAGGTCCCTCAGTCCCTCAGCATCTCCACATGACAAAGCTCTCCTGAGTCCCTGGGGCACTTCATACCCACACCATAGGAGTCACCGGAGCCTGGAAATGCAGCTCTACTTCATTTTCAAGTGGAGTTTTTCAGTGTGTCATTAATACATTTGCACCTTCAAATTTCAGAAAATGTGAACAGAAACAAAGAGAGAACCTCAAAGGCACTGAGAGTCTTCCCTCCCCCAGACCACTGATGACATCTGGGGTGACTTCCTCTGACTGTCAGCCAGCCATGATCTCTGTGGCTTCACTCCCTGCTCAGCTCGGGGCAGAGTCTCCTGACTTCTTACCGTTATCACTGGATCTCAAGACATCACATGAAGATGAGGACGTTTTGTAAGTCATCAGATGCAAAGACAGGAAAGAGAGAAACTCCAAAACTAGAAAACCGTGCAGAGATCAGAAAAAAGACAGAAGCCATGCTGGACACCTGGTCACAGCCCGACAAGCAACCTTTGACTTGGTATTGAAGGCGAGCGTGGTGTCAGGAGGCTTGATGCGCTCCCAAAGGCCCGCAGGAGACTGCAGACTCGGGCCTTCCTGGTCAGTGGGTCCATTACCTACTTTCTGAAAGATCAGCACTGGCTTTTAGGTCCCCCTCCACCACATCTTGACTTCTGCACAGTCCTGGTCACCGGGGGCTGCTCTTCAGTGCCTTAATTGAGGGAAGGAGTCAACACACCACTTACATGGAAAGACCCCCCCCCCCACCTCACTAGCCTTTGGTGTTTGGGCATTTTAACAGGCAGGTGACGGTTTTGTTAGTATTGTGATTGGTGTTTCCCTGATAATGGACAGTGGAGAAATGCGCACACTGTGTAAAATCACTAGTCAACTCTCGCTTGTTGCAGAGGGGCCTGTGGGAGACGGGGACGCCCGACACACTTGATGGGCCTGGAGCAGAGGGAGCACGAGGCCCTCGCAGGGATGTCACCTGTGCTCTGTTTTGCTGGGGTCACTTCCCACCAGTTCCCTGGAATAACCTCGTCAGTGTTTCCAGGACCCAGTGCTGAGCGCTTCCCTCTGCTCTGCTCTGACCCTCCCTTCTCAGGATGGATCAAAAGGAAGGAAAAATAGACAGAGGTAAGAAAAGAGTGAGAGGAGAACTGACTCCAAAGTCTTTAATGGGGATGTGAGAGCCAGAGTGACAGGTGCAGAGCCACTCTCAAGCTCCACAAGTTCAAGACCAAACCCATGCCTCCCTGAGAAGGCAGCCGACCAGCCTCTCGTGCATCAGCTATAAGGGCTCTTGCTGATCCAGTGCACCTCTGTCTCCACTCCTTGATTCTTCATTTGCATCTCACCTGAGTGCTGCTATCAAAAGCTTGTGGCTCTTGGTCTTGGAGAGGACGACCCACATACAGATGAAGACCATATCTGACCATCTCACGTGTTCCCTTCCTCTGACTATAGCAGGGACACATTTTCTGCATGCCTTTCTGAGCCATTTGGGGACTTTCTTCATTTTTAATGATTTATTTACATTTAATGAATGGGGCCATGTTTTTGTCCTGGGGACACAAAGGCAAGTGACTCAAGGCAGGAAGGAGGATGGGGTGAGAGAGGATGGATCACGTGGACCAGCGCCATGAGAGGAAGTGCTGTTACTGGGAACATCTTGGGTTACTTGGAAATCAGAGGCCAGCGATCTGTTTCTGGTTTGTCTATGAAATACTGGACGACAGGTTGCCAAGTCTTGGATCTGGTTTCCTGGTATGAACCCGCCATGCCTTCTGCAGCTGCCTACCCGGGATTCTGGTGGAGGACGGCCTCTGCTGCATTTACCTGTCCTCTGTGGATTGCATCATTCACCAGCTGGACCAAAACCAGCAGGATGTGGTTAGCTCCACGCCCGGGATGGAGGTTTCAGAACCAGCTTCCATGAAGGCAACACCTGGCCCCTCCAGATGGCCTCCAACGGAGCCTGCGGTTGAACAGCAAGAGAAGTGCTCTTCCTGGGAATGGGGAGTTTTGCAGTCGTCTGTACCAGACAGCGGCATTTCAAGGCTGCTGCTGGAAGCCCTCCGCACAGGTTGCTGGCTATGGGGTCACCGGCAGGGAAACTGAGCTGGCTCCTGGGCTGAGCAGGATTAAAGTACCAAGTGCTCAAAAGGGTGATGTTAGAGGGATTTTAGAAACTGTGGTGGATTGGGCAGCCATGCCTGTAATTCCAGCAATTCAGGAGGCTGGGGCAGGAGGATCACGAGTTCCAGGCCAGCCTGGGTGACTTAGCAAGCCTCTGTCTTAAAATAAAAATAAAAGGGGCCTGGGAGTGTAACTCAGAGATAAAGTGTCTCTGGATTCCATCCCCAATACTGAAAAAAAATTATTTTTTAAATCCAACTCACTGTCAGCACCATCTCCATCTTGCACTGCTGGGCTCAGTATTCTGGCCTTTTTAAGAACACACCTGGAATTAGCAGTTTGCTCTGTCCTGTGTCCAGCATTTCTCTGTGGCACCTCTGATCACTCCACAGGACAGCAGAGACAGCTGTGTGGGTGGGTTTAGGGGACACACATCTGAAGCAGACAAGAGCCTGCCATCTCACGTGGGAGCACACTAGGGTCGCAGTTACCTTGCAGCCTGTTCACTGGCTAACTGTTGTCATTATGACATTAAAGGACATTAAAATCATTGTTTTCCTGCCTTATGAACCTTGACTTGGTGTGATGCCTCCCAAGCCCCACCATCCAGACCTGGAAATTGCGATGCTACGGCCTGCCAGCAGGTGGCAACAGTCACACCATGTACTAGAATCCACTTTGCTCAGAGGCACACATGAAACGTCATGTTAATATACGTTGCATGATAATAGAGAGGTGGAGAGGCATACAAAGAGATGGGGAAGAGAAACCGACCACAGGTCATGGAGGCTGGCCGTGGCTCAGTGGCAAAGCACTTGCCTAGCATGGGTGGGGCACTGGGTTGGATCCTCAGCACCACATTAAAAAAAAAAATTAACAAATAAAATAAAGGCATTCTGTCCATCTACAACTACAAAAAATAGAAAATAAAAATCCGGTCATGGGTACCAAGTAAGCTGAGCATCCTCACCCTGCTCCTTCCTGTCTGCCCCTTTCTGACCCTTGGGCACCCTGCCCGTGCCCCCATGAAGCTCCAGAGACCCTGTCACACACTTCACTTGGGGATGATGGTTTTCAGAGGAGAGGGATGTTTGTTTTCTCTTCCTATCAGACGCTTTGGCCTGAGTCCCAGGCACTTTGGGCCTTTGCCCAGAGACAAGTGACCCTTCCACGGGCTGAAGATGAGCACGGAGAGGACCGAAGCACGAAGGGTCAGCACAGACTGGCCGGGGCTCAGCAACAGTGGCAGAACCCGCTGGGAGGGTTGTTCCTGGCCACCAGTTCCCACCAGCCAGGAGCTCCTGCAGGCGGTCAGTCACAGTCCCCGCAGCGCTGAGCAGCTGAGCATCCGAGGCAGACTTACTGAGGTCCCTTGACCCCCACCCCCCACACAAAGCCAGGACCGTGGAGCCCCAGGGGCTGAACGGATCTCAACTTTCTTAGTGGCTCCTTGGCTGATGCAACTCGGCATACAAGTTGGTCAGAAGCTGTCTGCGCCCGGCAATGTCCAGGTCGGCCACCAGAGGTCAGCCCATCAACACGGAAGGGGCCTTAGCTCTGCCAACACAGGACACAAACATTGCATCATCCTCTCCAGGACCAGGAGGGACCCAGGGCCAGCGGGACTGAGCCCATGCGGAGGCTTTGACAGCCTCCGCAGCCTCTCTTGTCACAGCTGTGAGGCTTGCCGCGGCCATCCCAGACACGAAGACAGACTGGTCCCTTGGTGCAGCTGTGCTGGCCAGTCAGGCCCAGGAAGCCAGAGGGGGAGATGGCTCTGAAAAGCAGCTTTTCTGAATCAGCTCCTTCCTCCCGGGCTGAAATGTTGAGGAGCTGCATTTCTGTTCCGTGTGTTTTAAGAGGGGCTTTGTTCCTAGCGCGGTGGCCAGCAGCTTGGGAGGTTGAGAGAGGAGGATCCTGAGTTCAAAACCTCAGTGAGGCCCTGTCTCTAATAAAATACAGAATAGGGCTGTGGTGTGCCTCAGCGGTCCAGTGCCCCAGAGTTCAATCCCCGGTACCAAAAAAAAACGGGGGTGGGGGTGGCTTTGGTGCAGATCTAGTGACCATTTTAAGAATTTATTGAGGAGGAAACAATGCTAGCAATTTCCCGCTTGAGCCCAGGGCGGCCAGCAGTTCTGAAGCCAGATTTAAAGTTAGGTAGTCAGTGTAGTTAGGTAAATCGGGTCTAATATCAGTGAGACCTAAAATGGAGGCCATGCCTAAAATGATTCCGGAAAAGCAGGGAATGGAAAGGCCCTAGGCCAAAGTCCACCCCAAAGAAATGTTAATGGAACCCAGGAAACAGCCCCCAACAGATTGGGAGATAGCCCATCCCAAGAAGTGATAATGAAGTCCTTCTGGCCCAGATTACTTGTTTGGCCCACCTGTGTCCCACCCCTCGGGCCTTCCCACCTACATTCCATCACCAAAACTATAAAGAGGGGAGACAACCACACTTCCAGGATTCCACGTCTTGGGTCCCCTTCTTCCTCTGGGAGAAGCCTTTTCTGCCGTCCTTTAATAAACTTCTAATTTCTACTCTGACCTTGCCTCGGCGTGCTTTTCTGGTGTTATTCTTCAACCTTGGGGAAGCAAGGACTCGTTCCTCCCTGCCCAGGGCATGGCTGGACAGACTGTGTGGGGTGGGCCCTCAACTGCGCCAGCTTTTGGACAGCTGGAACCTTGGGAGCTGGAGGTGCCTGCCAGACTTTTGCCACCCAGGAGGAGTGCTGAGGAGGAGGAGCAGGGGACCTGTCCGAAACCAGGGACAACTGCCATCCAGAGTCACCAGTGTCTCCTAGTGTCCATGGAGACCAGGGGATCACTGTTTGCTCCTTGTCCTGAAGACAAAAGGAAGCAGCAAGGACCCAGGCGAGTGGCAACTGCCAAGGGCCCTGGGCGGCTGTCTGACTGCGATCCTAATCTTCACCAGCATCATCTTCGTCATCCACATGCATGAAAGGGCAGGCACTGGCTGACCTCTGCCCCTCAGAGCTGCATGTCCTCTTCGCAGAGTCCCCAGTCGACTCTGCGGTCCCTACACCACCCTGGCCCTCTCCCGCTGGTTCAGCCCCCACGGTTCCTGCTGTGGCACACTTTGTCTGTTTGTTTTGTAGATGGTCACAACACCTTGATTCTGTTTATTTATTTCCATGTGGTGCCGAGGATCTCTGTGCTGGGCTAGTGCTCTACCTACTGAGCTCTAGTCCCAGCCCTTTTTGTGTGTTTTTGATAATGGTTTTTTTTTTCTTTTAGAATGATTTTAGGTTTGCAGAGAAGTGGCAGCAAGTTCTGAGAGTTCTTCTGAGCTCACCTTTCATGGCACAGGACCGTGGTTGAATGTAAGAGGACGACACAGGGACGTTGCTGCCAGCCCACCTCTAGCCCCACCTGGATGTCGCTGGTTCTCAGGAGGAGCTTGCTCTGTTCCCAGCGAGGCCCGAGGAGAAGACAAGGTACATTTACCCCACCACCCTGCAGCTGCCCCCTGGTGGAAAGGCTTCAGTGGCACCTGAGTCACCTGCTCAAGTGGCCTCTCGGGTGTCTTTGCGGCTGCAGGAAGAGGGCTTCCCTGGTGTTTTCCTGTGGCCCAGACGACCCGCACTGGCCAGTTGTCATCCTCTCTCATTCTTTCTCCCAGACATGCTGGGGTTGCAGAATGTCTGGCTTCATTCCGCAAACTCAGGGAACCAGCACAGAGACACTGAGCCCCTGGCTGTGGGGCCAGGCTGGGGTCTGCGGCCTCCTCCCAGCCCCCAGCTGTCTCGCTCAGGCTGCTGGGTCGGTCGCCTCAGCCACAGCGTCTCTCCTCAGGCCCAGCCGCCCAGGGAAGGCGTCCTCCCTCGCCGTCCCAGCCCGTGCCCACTCCAGCCCTTGGCCTCCTGCCTCTCGCCAGCGCCAGCTCGCGGAGGGTGCTCGGCTCCACCCCAGCCTTTCCTTTTGTTCTCTGTGGTTTCACCTGCTTCATGCCCCAGAACTTTGGACCAGGAGACGCCTTCCTACGCCAGCGTGGAGTCGGGAGGGAGAACAAAATTGTTCTAAAGAGCAGCAAAGGGCTCTGGGTGACCATGACGTACCTGTGAGGTTCCTGGATCGTGACCAACTGGTGTGGGATGTCGGTGGGGGGTGTGGGTCTGGGGGTAGGACGTGTGGAAACTCTCTGTACTTCCTGCTCAGTTTAAAAGTCTGTTGAAAGACACAAGCAAGCTCCAGTGTGGCCCCCGGCTTGCTGGCTCCTGTCCCCAGTGGCAGGGTCTGGGCTCTTGCTCCCCGCCCTCTGCCCCACTTTGCAGTCCCCCCTCAGCTGGGGCTGAGACTCCACCTCCCCAGTACTCTTGCTCAGTCTGCTGAAGGATAGCTGGGCAGTTATTGAGGAGGAAGCAGTGCTACCAATTTCCGGGACAGTCCTGGAGGCTGGGCAGTCAAGGTCAAGGAGCCAACAGGGTTAATCTCCCCTGAGGCCTCTCTCCTTGGCCTCCGGCTGCACCTCCATGGCTGTCCCCTTAGCACACAGGTGTCCCTGGTGTCTCTCGGCCTGTCCAAACTCCCTCTTTTTTTATTTAAATATTTTTATTAGTTATTAATGGAACTTTATTTATGTGTTTGCTTCACATCATGCTGAGAATTGAGCCCAGTGCCTCACACATGCAGCAAGTGCTCTTCCACTGAGCCATGACCCCATCCCCCAAATTCTCTCTTCTTTGAGGACAGCAGTCAGACTGCACTTGGGCCCACCCTAACATCCTCACTGTACCTTAGTCACCTCTTGAAAGGCCTCGTCGCAGATGCAGTCACATGCCGAGACGCTGGGTCACAGGCTTCAATGCAGGAAGGCTGGGAGAACACAGCTCAGCACAGGACCCCCCACTCTTGTTAACCTCCATATTGTAAAAGTAGAACACAGATACAGAAAGCCATGCAAAACAAGAATAAATACCCTGATTCCAAGACACACACACACACACACACACACGCGCACGCCCGCTTACCAGGGGTAAGAAAAGAACAAAGAAGCAGCCTTTGTGGCCCACTAGAACCCCCACCGGCCTCACCCCAGTACAAGCCCTCTTCTCTGGGCGCCCAGGGGCTTTGTCTGTGAGCACACTTCTTGCTCGTGCTTCCCGGAGGCTCGTCCCGTGCCCACCCTGGGGCGTTGCCCAGGAAGCTCACTCTTTGTCGGCCTGGTGTGGCGCAAGTGTTCTCACCTTTGTGCTCCTGCCAGCAATCTGTGCTGTGCCCACGCGGTTCAAGCAGAGGAATTTCCCACAGCCTGGGCTTGGCTAGGTGTGCTGGCTGGCACACCACAGCGCGGTCACCCGCCAGGCTCGCAGCGGTGTCTGCTCCTGGGTTGGACACAGGCATCTGCTGGCACCTTGTTCTGTGATGTCGGGAGCCATGGGGCGTATGAGGTTAATTGACCATTTTGTTTTCATCAAATAGTCGGAATAATCTGTGATTTACAAAGAGGTCTTCCCCCGCGTTTGCTGTGGGATTATAGCGGGGCCCTTCCTACAGCACAGGAAGTCCAATTCTTACTCCAACTGACCTCTTTTTCAAGAGAAAGAATTGCCCCGTCACCCTGACGCTGTGACTGATCAGTTCACTTGTTTTCCTCTTTAAATACCGTTGTGGACTCTTTGGGTTTAAACAGATCTGGTGGCTTCAAGTCTGTCGCAGTTCCCGACACCATGGCCTGGGAGCCCCCCATCCTGCAGCAGAGAGAACCCCCCCACTCACGCCAGGCCCTGCTGAGGGCCCCGGCAGTCCTCTCGCTCCGGGCTCCTGAGGCACTGCCACAGTCCGGCTGGGGACAGCTTGTGAAGACTGACACAGCAGGAGCGGGAGCCGTTTATGTAGGACAGGAGGGGCACATATACATTGCGCACAGCTGATCTAATTTACATAAGCTGGATACAGCAGTCAACCAGTCGGAATCTCCACACCTAATGGCTCGCTGGCCTAACTTCACAAACCACTCCCTCTGCAAAACGCCAGGCGCCATCCTGACTTGTTTACAGACCCTAACAAGGCACCAAGACGTCGCGGGCTCCCCTGTCGACTTTCTGCCCAGCCCTGGAAGCGTCCGTTTCCTGGCTCTGGGAGTGGAGACCCCAGCTGGACCCTGGCTTGACTCTCTCCATTCTCCACAACAAGGTCCCTCTGAGGACCCGACGGGGAGAGGGCGGCTGCCCCTCGTTGCTGGCTGGCTGTGTTCTGGTTACACAGACAGTAGTCTCAGGAGAGCATATTAATGCCACCACCCAGTGTGACTGCTGACAAAGGCACTCGGCTTTCAGCAGATGTCCCCCTTGTCCCCTGTCGTGCGTTTGCATACCGTCTACACCGCCACACCGCACAGCCCTTGCCCTTTACCACATCTCCTTTCATGCTGGTACTTCCCAACCTGCCTGTCTTCAGGTCACCAGCCATCCCGTGTCCATGTCCCCTTGGTCCTTCGGGTGGTCACAGCCCCTCCCCAGCAGGCTCCTCAGAAGGATTGCGGGGACACGTTCACAGCACACAGCGTCTCCTCTGTGCTCCTCGCATCGAGGTGGCCGTTTGGCTGGACAGACTTCAGCTCCGAGGTGCTTTCTAGAGCCTCTGACGTCCGTCACTCCATGTCCACTGCGGGGCGGTGCCACAGGAAGTCTGCCGAGGCTCGGCTCCTCTCTCCGGAGCCCGAGATGTGGACGGGAAGCCCAGGGGGTGGATGTGGCCAGCCGTGTGTGTCTTGGCCTCCTGGGCTGGAGTTCTGGGGTCCGCTGGCCCTGGCCGTCTTCCTCAGACCCCCGTTATCCGGACGTTGGGCCTCTGCCTAGCTTGGAGGTCTCCCTTTCTCTCACTCTCCCGTCGCTCCTTCTGGATTTGTTGTGGTTGTTTTGAGTTTTAAAGGTGTCTCCTCATCATCTTGTGTTTCTCTCCAATGTCACTAATGGGGTCAATTTACTGCTCTGCCTCCTCTAGGCCAGTCTCCACCGATAGAGGATGTACTTACCTTCCAGCTCACGTCTTGAGTCTGCACCTCTCCTCTGGATTTTACTTGGGCCTTTTCTGTCTTTCTTCCTTTCTTTCTTTCTTCCTTTCTTTTTTTTTTTTTTAATTTTCTCAGACATTTTGGCTTTTGAAGCGGCAGGTGGCCGTTTTTGTCTGTGCCCGTGGCCACATCCTCCTGGAGTGCTCCCTGGTCCGCAGTCGTCACTCTGCTCTTTAGTCTTGCTTCCTTTAGGGTGACCTCGCGTGGGAGGTGCTTTGCTGCGGCTTTCTAGGAGAAGTGGTGGCCGTGGTTTGAGAGCAGGCTGGCCACAGGAGCCCTCTCATCTCACGGATGTCCTTGTGCTGTTTTTCAGCAAGGAGGGTGCCTGCCTTGGGGTTTCGTGGTCCAGGATTCTCCCTCACTTTGACCTAAACACTTTCCTTCACTTGCTCCACTGTCTTTGCCCTGGTTCACTCCCACCCACTTCTGTGTCCCTCAGACACACAGGGCCAGCAGGTCCTGTGACATCTTCACATAAACAACTTATTTTTAAGTGAAAAGTGGCTATAGTTTTGAAAACACAATATGTAGTGAGGACAGTGGCTTGTTTTGTTCCTGCAAATCTCCGTTTGTCTGCATTAACAGAAGAGGTTGGGTTCGTACCTCTGCTCCAGCCTTTAATCTTTGGCCTGTCGCCTGTCACACAGTCCCTGGAAAACCCATCTCCACAGGGGAACCCTGGGTCCTTGTCTTGCCAGAGACCCGGACTCTCTATTTTCATGTGGGGGTTTGGGATTATGCTGCCACTGCCTCTCCCACGAATCCTCCATGAGCTTGTGGTGGGAGGGGTGAGACCAGGACGCAAAGCTGTTCTGTCCTCTTCGCTGTTACCATCTAGGGCTGCCCAACTGGCTGTCTCCGTTCAGCAAAGAGTTGAAGAATGGGACACGGAGACAGCGAGCAAGCAGCAGGTTTATTGCAAAAGTGACAGGGATAGACTTCTCCAAAAAGAAGGGGGCTCAGAGCTGGGACTCTGGTGGGGAAGTTTGGGCTTGTTCTTTTTGTGGTCTCCGGCATTTCCTCCTTTCCTTATCTCCTCCCCTGTCCTTGCATTCTTCACTATTATTGATTGGTGTTCCCTCTATCCACGTGTCTGTTTTAGTTTTTCTATTGAATCCCCTGCTTAGCAGCACAGACTAGAAAAGCATCTGTCTGATTGGGTCCCCCGCCTGGGTCCAGGAGTGCTTTTGTCAAGCAGAAAGTTGACCTTCTTAGAAGATCCTCTCCACGTGGCCCTGGCCCTGACCTCCTCACTTGCCATCTGTCCTGGCTGGCTAAGCCCTTCTATATCTCCCTCATTGCCACATGTATTATCATCATAGAGGAATTAGCCATAGCAATAAGGCAGGAAAAATAAATAAAGGGTGTAAGGTTTAGCAAAGAGGAATTAAACTGTTGCTATTCAGACACGATATAATGCAGAAAGTTCAAATAACTGACTCACAATCTACCATAATTAATTAGTAACTTTAGCTGAGTTGCTGAATACAAGATCAACATTAAAATTTTGGTTATGTACCAGCAATGAACGAGTAGAAAGTAAACTCTTGAAAGTTTCCCTTGCGGGTAGGGATGTGGCTGAGTGATAGAGTACATGCCAATCGTGCACAAGGCCCTGGCTTCCATCCCCAGCACATTAAAATTGAAAGAAAAAATGCCAACATTTATAAGGGAAGCAAAACACACCAAAGACCTAAGAACAAATTGAATAAGAGATGTGCAATACTTCTATGCTGAAAACTGCCAAGTACTGAGAGAAATATAAGGAGGCATAAATAAAAGGAAGGATACCTCTCAATTATTGAGGGGAGACTCAGTATAAAAAGGTGCCAATTATCTCCACATTTTCTCTGGATTCAGTGCCATTTTCAACAAATCTCCGATTTTCTCTGTGTGTGTGTGTGTGTGTGTGTGTGCGAGCGCGCGCGACACACGCATGTGCTCCCACAGATAGGAAAGCTGGTTTCATGGACATGCAAAGGAAAAGAGTCACGGCGGGCTGAGCTTCTCAGTGTCTAGGAAGGAGGACAGTGGGGAGGTGACTTCACAGGGAGCCAGTGGTGCTCCTGCAATCACAGTTCCTTGGCCCATTCCCAAGTTCTACTCCAGGGCCAAGAGGAAAGCAGGGCATGGCCAGGAGTAGTCCCCCTCTGTGTCACTACTCAGGGTCTATGGGACATTGGCTTTGGGGGGTCCTGATCCAGCCACCTCCTGCACTCCTGAGACAAACTGGCTGTCGTGTCTGCCTTCCCCACAGCCTCCTGGGGGTCACCTGGGTCCTCCAGGGGGATTTGTCCAGTAGCAGGGAGACTCCATGTTGAGGGCAAGGCTTTGTCGTTTTTACTAAGAAATGATTGGTGAGATGGGCACAGGGGCGCGCCTGTTGTCCCTGCGGCTCAGGAGGCTGAGGCAGGAGTATCTCAAGTTCAAAGCCAGCTCAGCAACTTAGTGAGACCCTAAGCAACTCAGTGAGACCTTTTCCTTAAATAAAATACAAAAAAAGGGCTGGGAATGTGGCTCGGTGGTTGAGCACTCATGGGTTCAATCCCCAGTACCAAAAAAACAAAAAACAAAGAAAAGGACTGTGAGTCTTCAGATCAAAGCACAGTGTCAGGAGTCATCAGTGATTTTGTTTGAGGGCAGCACTGCTGTGACAGCCGCGGCTCTGCAGTGGCAGCTGTGTTTCCAGCCCATGATGCGTGCAGGGCACATGGGCACCACCTTTGGCCAAGTATTGAAAACATGGCACAAGGAACAAAGGACAGTGTGGAAGCCGGGAGGAGGGAGCTGCTCCGCAGGCCTGTTCTGCCAGGCGGGAGTCGCTGATCCGTTGGAATGAGTCCTGGCTGCTTTGGGCCCCTCCGGCTGTTTCATTCCTGGGAGTTCACAGAGGACTCTGAGGGTTTTAACAAGCCAGGCCAGAACTGGGGAACAGGATGTGTCATGAGCTGGCAAAGTCCTGGTGTCGGTGCCAGAGTGGAGGGAACTGTTCCCTGTGCACGAGGTGCCAGCCAACCTGCAGGGTCATGGGGTCGGGGGCGCGCAGGAGGCCGTAGAAAGCAAGCTAACCGGGACACAGATGCCTTGCCCCAAACATCCGCGTCTCTGCTGGGAGTGGGGGGCAGGGCTCCTGACTCTGCCCCCTCCCCAAGTCTTCCGAGTTCCCTGCTGGCCCCACAGCACCCCCAGATGCTCTCCCTCAGCCAGCCGGACCCATGCTGCCTCTGCAGGCCACGCTTCTGGTCTCCACGGTCCCTGGGAGACGCTCCTGACAGGGCAAATGAAAATAAACTCCCCCAGTCTGTTCGTCCTACTAAACGGGAGCCTCGGCTTCCCTGGCTCTCCATCTACCTGGCTGTGCCACACCTTCTAGCCCTGGGTAAAATAAGGCCCCATCACATTCCCCAGAGGTAATTAACCGTGTTTTGCTGTAGTTAAGCCACGCCAGAGCCCTCTGAACTTCCTGCCCACCAGATCAGAGATGACAAGCGTGCTGGGGCCTGGCTGGCCTCGGCGCTCCCTGTGTCTCTGCCGTCCGTCCGTTCATCACAGGCTCCCAGAGGTCCTGCTCCCCAAAGGAGCAGCCTGTGTCCTGCTGCCAAGGCCCACGCTGGCGCTGGGCCAGGAATGCTGTTCTCTGCTGCCAAGGGCCGAGGCCAAACTGGGATGGGGAAAGGGCAGGTTAGATAAGCGAGACTCCAAACCCCCGGTGGAGAAGGCCCCGCCAGCACCCCGCGAGGGCCCTGTCTCCCGGTCAGGAAGGCTCCGTCTGCGGAAGCCCATAATGAGCACTCTGAGGACTCTCGCCCGAGGACTCGCCTGGACCAGCACACAGCCCCTTTGTTCTCCCCGACTGTGCCCAAGGCTTTGTGTTTCTGAATAGCCGACTGGTCGGCCACTGGACAGCGAGTCTGGCCAAGAAGCGGCAGGGCTGACTTTAACTCTCTAGGGTCCGCCACCGGTGGCCGTCTCCAAGGTCTGCTGCTGCCATCGTGCTGCGGGCACCTCTGCTTGCATGGTCCCGCAGGCTGCTGGGGAAGAGGGCAGGAGGGGCAGGCTGATGACCAGGGCCTGAGGAGCTAACTGGACAGAAGGCGATTTCCTCTAGGTGGCAGGCCCCCACCAGGGTTGGCCATGGGTAGCCATGGTGTTGGAGAAGTGGTGACATGAGGGGGGCCCGCCACTCAGGGGGTGGGCAGGGGGAAGGTTCTGGGTTATTCTGAGTGCCACGGGGCTGCTGCAGGGTGGTGGGCAGGCAGTGATGCCAGGGACCCTGTCAGAAAGAGTCAGGCCACTGGAGGGTGATGGGGAGCAGGAGGTAGGGCAGAACAACACCCGAGGTCCCCACGCGCTGGTCCCCAGGAGGGACCTGGGACTGTGACCTTACAGGGCCACAGGGACTGGACTGGTGCAAACGTCAAGGCTCTGGAAAGGGGAGATGGCCCTGGATGGCCCTGTGTGCCATCAGAGAGGCAGAGGTGCAGAGGGAAGGCCCACTGCTGCTGGCTTCCAAGGTGGAGGGTGGGCCCAGGGACAAGGGCCGCCAGCAGCTGCCAGGGGTGGGAAGTGGCCTCTCCCCGGAGACCTGGAGAGCCAGCCCTGCTCACACGGTGACTGCGGCCATGAGTCGGGGTCTGGGAACCTGCCCCCCGGGCTGTAAGAGGACCTCTGTGTTTAAGGCACTTAGGCTGTGGTCAAGGCCACAAGAGAAGACGGACTTCCCGGTCCAGGGGAGCAGGGAGCTGGCTGCCCAGGTGTGCTGACACTTCCCTCCCCAGCACACTCCCACAGAAAGGGTGCCCCGAGGGTCCAGCACACGAGGACACCGGGCTGCTCAGAGCTGGCCGCAGAGCTGGGCCAGCGTGGAGTCTGAGTGGCCCGAGGGGGTGGTGGGGTAGTGGGAGGCACTGGCCATCCTGGCCATGCTGCTGACTATGGGCTGTGGACGGTCCCTGACTCTGGTACTCCTCAGCCACCCCCCTTGTGGCCACCTGTTCCATCTAAGACCCCTGTAGCAGGATCGAGGAAAAGGATAGTTTGACAACTGGCCATGATGACCCGCATCCTCACTCTGACCCCAGAAAAGCCATGAGGGATCCTGAGCAGTCTCCTGGACAGTGCCCTGGAGGGAGTGCCGGCCACCTTATTCCACGTCTTGGGTCCCGTGGGAAAGCCTGTGCCACCCCAGCTGTGGGCCCCGGGCGAGCGGCCACACTCCCCCGTGCTCTCGTGTGCGGCAGTGGTGGCAGGCTCAGGTGTGCCCACCTGGTGTGGCCCCCTCAGGTGCAGGAGCCTCCCGCCCAGGCCATGCCTCTTGACTCCCCCTGGCCCACGGTGCTAGGAACAGAGTCCAGGGCACCCTGACCCTCCCCCAGCCTCCCAGCCGTCCTGCTCTGCCCCGGGCTGAACCAGCCTCGCCAGGGTGTGAACTGGACGAGGTGACTGCGGTGAACTGGGCTGAGGGACCCGTTTAGGACTTCAGGTCAGGTCCAGGGACAGCCAAGAGGCCCAGCAGTTCTGTCCCCAGGCTCATGACCCACAGAATAGAAAAGAGGTGTGGACAGAACCTGGGCATGGTTGTTGACCGCTGCCCACACTCAGGAAGGGTGGAAGCTGGGCAGATGTGCAGCAGGTGTGAACAGGCGGAGGACATGTGCGTCGCCACATGCTGGGGGAGGCCAGCCGCTGAAGGGGGTCCACCCAGCACAGGTGAACCCAAGGCTTGGCTCACGGACGCCCCCCTGAGCCTCCACCTGGGGAGCCGTGCAGAAGGGGCCGATCCAACGGAACGCAGATGGCCATCACCAGGGCTGGGGCACGGGGTGCTGCCTGAGGGGGTGTGTCTCCTTTTGGGGTGACGAGAATGTTCCAGAACTGGACAGAGGCGACAACCCTGTGAAGGTAGAGATACCACTGAGTTGTTTAGATTAAAATGGCTGATTTTGTGTTCTGTGAACCTCTCAGTTTCCAAAAACTCCTTTAGAAATTACATAAAAACAACAAGGACAGGGAGGGGCTGAGGTGGCTTGCTGCCTGGGCTGAGTCTTGCCACAGCACACTGGCCACGGAGGGCCACGGAGGACCAGGGAGTGGACGCCAGGAGGAAGGAAGCTGCAGCACAGGATGCTGAAGACCTCGGCTCCCCACTCGCTCAGCCCTGTCGGCAGGACTCCATGGCACAGGTGAGAAACCACGGGCCGAGTCAGAGACCCTCCAGTCCAAACCGGGACACGTGTCAAGTCGTCCATTCCCTGGGGACTCGTGAGCTGTGGCAAACCCCTCCCGGGACCCGTGAGATCACGCGACCCCGTGCTCACTCCTCCTGGGGCAGAGTCCTGGCCCTGCTGGAGTCGTCCGCAGGAGAGGAGGCAGAGTGGAGGCCCAGCGAGGGTGAGGCCAACCACTGTGTGGGCTGGACTCCCACAGAGCTTTGCCAAGTCGGAGACTAACCTGTGTTTCCTGGAGCATTGGGGACTGAGGCCTGGGGACACCTGCTCAGGCTCTGCTGGCCACAGATGCTGGGGTGTGCCCAGGCCCAGGCTCAGCCCATGCTCCCCAGGGCACGTGCACCGGGACCTCCGCTGCGACCATGTTTGGGAAGCGGGTGGCTGCAGGGGTAGGAAGCCACGAGCGGTCATGCTGGAGCAGGGTGAGCCCTGCCTTCGATGACTGGTGTCCTGAGGAGAAGGCACAGAGACACCGGGAAGCAAGCAGGCTGTGTGGCAACCAGGGTAGGTACTGCAGGGATGTGCCCTGGCTGGGGACACCGAGAATGGCCAGCAGCCGCCAGGAGCTGGGCAGTCAGGGGGAGCCTCTGAGGCTGCGGCCCTGCTAGGCCCCGCGTCTTCTGGCCTCCAGACCGTCAGAGGCACAGGGCGTGGGGAGGGGCGGCGTGTGCTCACCAGCCGCACTGACTCCAGGAACCACGCAGCCCCCCGGGACCCCCGGCTGTGAAGCCCAGGGCAGGGCTTGGCTGGCTCCAAGCTGCCTGCTGCTGGTCACTCCCTGGGGGCAGGGCCCGCAGCCCCTCCTGCTGTCTCTCCCACTCCCGCTGCCCATTGTCCCTGACCCGCATGGCCTCAGCAAGCCGTGGCTCTCTAGCGTGGGCTCCACAGATAAATGGCCGTCTTCCTTTCATATACCACAGGACACAAGAGCCATGACACCAGGACCCCAAGCCAGCGTGTCCCACTTGGGCCAGTGTCCCCACTCTCGGTCTCTGCCAGCCCGGTAGGTTTGGTCCCAGTGCCACTGGGCCCCTCAACCGTGCCCAGCGAGGCCAGGCACATAGCACTCTGTCAGGCAGGTGCGCTGGGCAGCACCTGCCACCCACTGTGACCCTGTGATCAGCAACCGGCAGCAGCACATCCCGGGTGTGTGTCCCTGCAGGGTGTCGTCACGGGGGACAGGGATCCCGACTGGGAAGGCTCAGGGCGGCACCAGCGTGGCACAGGGCACTAGCCTCACTCCAGGGCTGCCGTGGCCAGGTAGTGGCTTCTCAGGACTGAGGGGGCCATGGTGTTGGTGCCGGAGCCAGAGGACAGAGGGCAGGCCACACCTCTAGGCCGGGGCTCTGCCCTGCCCCAGCTCCTCCTGGCTGCCCGGCTCTGCCTCCGTCGGCTCGAGGCCGGCTCTGGGGTCTGTGGCCGAGTCTCCCTCCTACAGGACACCAGCGTGACCTGTTATCACTAATCACACCAGCACAGACCCTGTTTCCAAGTACGGTCCTCTCCAAGGCGCCAGGTCAGGACTGGAGCTCTCCTCTGGGGGGCAGGGGTGGCAGGACGCAGACTGAGCCCCTCTCCCCTTTCTAGACTTCCTCCCTGATGCCCTCTGGAATCCCACACATGGGGCACTGGAGCCAGCTGCAGGGCCTGGACAAGGCAGAGCCACGGGCAGTTACCCGGGTCCTGGTCACCCACGCTGTCCTCCAACACCAGGGCCTCGAGGCTGCTGGATTATGCCCTCGACCTCCACCGTGCACTCGGCCCACTAGAGCGCTCAGTGTGAGGAGATGAGGGCGGAAGCCCCTCCTGGGGGAGCTTGTTCCAGGGACACGTGGGTGCCTGGCCAGGTGACACTGCCCTGTGGCCAGGTGCCACGGTGGGGTCCAGGTACAGTGGGACATGGTCCTGGAAAGCTCTTCCTAAGCATGGGACGCCAGGTAGGGGAGAGGCCAGGCGGGGCAGGGGTGGGGCAGAGCAGAGCCCCGGGCTGGGCCTGACTTACAGGCCCCTGCTGGACATGGTGCGCAGGGCGAGGGTGGGGCAGGGGTGGTGGTGGCCGGGAGCAGCTCCGTGGGGTGTGAGTGGGGCAGGAAGCAGGGCGTGGGGAGCTCAGAGGAATGCTGAGCCTGCTCGTGGGGGCGGAGTGGGGACCGGCCTTCCCACCCACCTGTGAGGTGTCTGGGGTGGCAAGTCCCGGCTCGAGGCGGCCCAGACCACAGTTCCCTCTGGGTCTGCTTCTGTCACTGGGTCACTTAGTGGACGCTGACCCAGAAGCAGAAGAAACTGGAACATCATTTGGGCTGCAGGAGGAGCCCGAGGGCACTTGTAGAGTGAGGCCGTTAGCTGGGGTGTGGGGTGCGTGCCACTGTCTGCCACTTCACCTCACAGCCACCCTCAAGGTCACCTTCACTGGAGGACCGGGAGGCTCTAGAGGTGGGGTGTGCCAAGAACTCAGGGTCACCCCATTTCAGCACCCCCTCCACGGCCTGCGCTCCCTCTCCAGGGGGCCAGCTGCTCCGGACACGGACCGGACACGGACCGAGCAACCAGGACTGCTGAGCCCCAGGCACAGACCCCCGGGCACAGACCCCCGAGCACTGTCCTTGCTGGGGCGTACAGAGAGGGCCGTGTGGCTGCAAAGTCTCCAGCCCTCCAGTCTGGATAGGGCCAGTGGCCCCTGCTGCCCCCACTCAGGTGCCACTGTGGAGGAGGCTGTCCACCCCATGGACCAAGACTGGGAATGTCCCCTGGGAGGAGGGAACACGTCGAGACTCAGGGGGCCAGGTATGGATGCCCCCAGAGTACCATGTCCACTGGGACATCAGAAGATGACTGTGCTTGGAGATGGGGACCTTGCAGATGTGATAAAGGAGAGGATCAAGATGAGATCATCTCAGAGTCCAGTCAGACCATCCTGGTAAGAGAGGAGGAGACAGATAGGGTCCCACAGAGAGGGCCCTAGGAGGGCAGAGGCAGAGTGACGCAGGCACTGACACCTGGAGCCACTGGTAGCTGGGAGAGGCAGGACAGGGCCTTGGCGTGGACTCCTGGCCTCCAGGCTGCAAGCCGGTGAGTGAAGGTAGTTGCTAAGTCAACCTGGGTGGGGCCAGTGGTTCAGCAGCCACAGGACATTGGCACAGGACACTGGAACCATGTTTTCTTCAGTGGCAGCAAAGAGGCATCTTCAGATGGTCTGAGGTGACAGGAGCAGACCCTGAAAGCTTGTCTGACCCCACTGCCTGGTGGCCATGTGCCACCCCCCCCCAGGCTCCCGCCAAGGAGGCATTGACTCTGTGATGGATTTGTTTGTCGGCATTTTCCACCAGGCCAACCTCACCTACCTGTGAGGAGGAGGCCCCGGGTCTGGATGCACCCAAGGCTCTGTCCAGGGGCGTGGCTCTGCACCTGGAGCATCCCATCTTCGCAGTGCGTCCCGGCTCCCAGCTGTCATCTGTCCTGATCTGGCCCAGAGCAGGACACTGAGGAGGCAGCGTGAGGGCCCCTTGCCTCAGGGAGGCCGAGGCCGCGTGTGCGCGGGGTGTCTGCTCCCACACCATGGGCCCAAGGCCATGCAAACTCCCACAGATGGGACCCAGGAGGCTGCTCGCAGAAGCCAGGCTGGCTGCAGGTCCTGGGCCTCACTGGCCCTGGCCGGCACCTCCCGTGCCCTGCAGTGGCCCACTGCTGCTGCAGCATGAATACAGAGAAGCAGAGTCAGAGCAATGAGGCTGCCTCTGCTCCACCCGGGCGGGGTCAGCAGCACAGTCCCCATGGTGCCCACCACACGGGAGCCCGGGGTCCCCTCCAGCAAAGTTGGGGAGGTCCATCAGGGAATAGTGGTTCCCGCCAAGGCGCTGGCCTAGCCGGGCAGAGCCATCACAGAGGTCGCATGGGATCATGCTGACCCGGGGCCAGGCACTGTCCGGAGAGCAGGACGCACCCTTAGCCAGGCCCCTCTGTCTCCCGCTGGGGAGCATCCCCAGGGTCACGGCCGGGCGACTGCTGTGCCGCCATTTTGAGACATCAGAGAAGCAGCTGCCTGGCTCCTGCCGCGGACCCTGGCTTCCTGCTCCCTGCCTGCACCCCAAGTCTGTTTTCTCCCCAGACTCTTGGTGCTGTGGAGGTCTCCAGCACCCAGGAATCCCTCCGTCCACCCCGGGCAGGGCGGCAGCGTGGTTCAGGGGGATAGCCCCAACACAAGACACACCATGTGCACAGAGAAGCCCTGGTAAAATGGAGTGAGGAGTCCATGACGGGAGCCTGCACTCACACACGTCTGTGTCAGGCCTCGTCACAGGACCTGGAGGCCACTGTGTTCAGATAAGCCACTTACACAAGGACGGTGGCGAGGGCTGTGTCCACTGGTGACAGTATCCATGTAGGGAGCGCTTGGAACAAAGGACTTGGCTCAGAACAACTGGCATGGGCCCCTTCTCTCTGTGTCCCCTTGCCTGGCCCACAGCCAGGTGATGAGGCTACGGGGTGCTGACTCTGCAGCAGGAGGGCAGGGGCCGGCCGGCCTGCAGACTCTTGCTGGCGGCATTGCCAGACAGCTGGCCGAGGTGCAGGCAAGGGTGCAGAGTGCCGGGCACAGGGTGCCCCAGGGTGCAAAACCTAACGGGCTGAGGAGGCAGGACTGAAGGTGATGTGGTGTCCTGGGTGGGCTTCTGGGACGGGGACTGGGTGCAAGGAGGAGCCAGAGAGGCCTGTACAAAGTGAGTTGAATTCCAATCTTGAGCCCATGGGGCTCACGGTGTGACCATTGTCCCTTACAAACAAGCGGGGGTCACATGGGAGCATCCTGTTCACTCTCCAGTTTCCCGTAAATCTAAAGTGGTTCCAAAAAGTCAGGGAGGTGCCACTCTCGGGTGTCCCTCCTGCACCTCTTTAGATTTCCCTTCTCTTCTTGTGGTGCTGCAGAGGGGACCCAGGGCTTTGTCACTGAGCACGCCCAGCTGCCCCTTGTCCCTGCACCACCCCCCCCCCCATCTGGAGGCCCTGGTCTTCTCGTCAGTGCCACAGAGGAAGGGAAGCAGGTGCGGGGGTCGGAGGCGGGGAGGGGCCCCTGGTGGCAAGGATGAAACCCAAGAGGCCGTGGGAACAGGAACTGTGGTGGGCCCAGCTTCTGGTCTGGAGCTCTTTTCCATCTGTTCCTACTGTTTGGGCCTTCTAGAATATTCTGTGGCAATCCCACAGATGCCCACAAATGTGCATGAGCTGGGCCTGGCCAGCACTAGCCATCGCTCTGGGAAGTGGGAGCTTGGCCATGGCCCTGTGGGTGTGGCTTCCCGGGGGTCACCTCCCTGAGCCTCAAGAGCAAGGCAGGGGTGGCCGTCTCCACTCCCTGCAGCTGACATGGATGGCCTGTTGCTGGGTCAGCAGGAGCCCCCAGGCTAGGGCCACCACTGAGATGGAGAATCAGCCCATGCCCGCTCTGCAGGAGCCCCGCAGGAACTCGCCTGGCCACCATGTGCCAGGTGAAAGAGCCTCCCCCAGAGCAGGTCTGCCGGGACCTCGGACGTGACCTTATTTGGAAATAGGGTCTTGGCAGATGGGTTAGGATGAGGTTGCCCTGGACTGGCAGAAACGGAGGGGCCACTAGCCAGGGGGGCCTGGGGCTGCAGGAACTGGGGGCCGAAGAGCGCCCGCGCTCTGGCTGCTAGGGGCAGAGTGGCCCTGTGGACGCCTTGATCCTAGGCTGACCCCATCCTGACTAGGGTCTGGACTGAACCCCAGTGTCCACTCCAGGCCTCCAGGAGGGAATTGATGCAGCCCATCCCAGAACAGCCCAGGACTGCCCTTTGTGAGGCCTCTCTGCAAGGGGAGGTCGGCAAGGCCTGTTCACACCGCCACCCACGGCAGCTGAGCACGTTCTCGGCACGGAGTGCTCTGTCCCCATGGGACTACTCAGTTCATTCATCTGCCACTGTGACTTGTGGGCAGTTCCCAGTGAGGGCTGCTGTAGCCCCGTGCCCAGGAACGTCCCCACCTTGGCTTGGGCTCCTGTGCCGGGCTTTCACACACTGGGAGGCCACAGGGGCCACTGGCTCCAGAAACTCACTGTGCCCTTTCTGGGGTGTGGAGTTAGCGGCTCGGTTCACCTGAGACCCCAGGCCTCCGCCTCAGCACTGAGCGTCCCTTGAAGCAAAGGGGAACTGAGACCCCAGGTGACTTCCAGGGGACTCGATGGCCAGGATTTTTGCCACCAGCAAGGGTCTGAAAAATATGTAAAGACCTGAGCTAAACCAGCCCAGATGGTGGGATCAACAGGCCCCTCCTGTTGGAGGATGAGATACCACGGGTCCACCCAGAACAGGTGTCAGGGTCAGCAGAGCTCGGGATGGAGCACAGGGCAGGGTGGGATTCTAGTCATGACCCTGAGCTGCCCCACGTTGGACGAGGCAAGGATTTTCCTCTAGAGGAACCCAAAGAAAGGAAACAGAAGTGGGCAGGGACTGAGGAGCCAGGAGGACAATGTGACCCCATGAGGACTGGACTTGACACTGCATTTCCCCTGCCGCTGAGGTGTGAGGTTAGGGGCCTTGCCCAGGGAAGCAGGGCTGGGCCGGGTCTGCGAGGGCACGTGGCACCAGCAGCCTCTGCTGATCCCCAGAAGCTCTGCGGCTGGCTCCTCCCCACATTGCTCTGGCTTGGGGCACAGGGGTTCATGGCTGCATGTCCACCTGCCACTGGATGCTGGCAGCCCAAAAGGGCTGTGTGTGAATGGCCTCCCGGGTGGAAGACCAGTCGGGAGAGCTCAGCCTGAGCCCGTGGAGACCCTGTGAAGTGCGGCCCACCCTGACGGGGGTCTGGGCTGAACCCAGTGTCCACTCCAGCCTATCTCCCTGAGAGGTTCTGGGAGGGGATGGGAGCGGTCACCGACACAGCAGGAACACAGCTCAGCTCACAGCTGTGGGGCACCCTGGACACCAGCCTCAGGTCCAAAGCAGTGTGGTCTCTGGGTCCCAAGGGACTCGCCCTGGAGCGGGGGCCTAAGTCAAAGGGGAGCAGCAAGGACAGGCTGCCGCACAGGCCCCTGGAGCGGGGGCCTAAGTCAAAGGGGACCAGCAAGGACAGGCTGCCGCACAGGCCCCTGGAGCGGGGGCCTAAGTCAAAGGGGAGCAGCAAGGACAGGCTGCCGCACAGGCCCCTGGAGCGGGGGCCTAAGTCAAAGGGGACCAGCAAGGACAGGCTGCCGCACAGGCCGGGGCAGGCGGCCTCCCGGCCTTCCTTCCCCGGGCTAAGAGGAAGTGTCCCTTCCAGGAGCTCCTGTTCCGAAGGCAGAGCTCTCAGAAGGTCCAGCAAGTCTCCCCCAGGCCGCCCTGAAGCAAACCCCAGGAGAGGAGCCATGGTGCCCTCAGCTGCCCACGGGCTTCGGCCTCCCAGAAGTCCCTGGGCCCCAGAGGCTGGTGGATCCCAGACAGAGCAGGTGTCCTGGGAGAGGGGCCACGGGAGGGGATGAGGAGGCCACTTCCCTAAGCCCACCCGCCCTGTGTGGGGGTCCTCTGGCCACCCCACTTCACAGGAGAGGGGGGACTTGGGAGGTGGAGCTGCCCGCTCAGCCCTCCCCGCTGGGACTCCACACAGAAAACCACCTGCGGGGTCCAACCGGACAGGGCTCTGCCTGTTCTTCAGCTTCGGTTGAAGGAAGTTTGAGAATCTCCAGCTTTTTTTGTGCCGCGGGTTGAGCTCAAGGGAGCCTTACCACTGAGCCACACCCCAGCCCTGTTCAGTTATTTTTAAATGTTGAGACAGAGCCTCCCCAAGTCCCTCAGTCTGGCCTTGGACTTGTGATCCTCCAGCTCCTCCTGCCTCAGCCTCTCTTCACTGTCCGGGTTGGTGTGTGTCCGCAGCCCAGCTCCCAGCTGTTCTACAGAAGGCACCGATGGGCAAGGCCAGCAGATGGCCCTCCCACGGAGCAGGGCCTGCAGGGAGCAGGGAGCAGGGCATGTCCCCCCGAGCCTTCTCGTGACACTCTCCTCCAAGTTGGCTCTCCCCTGACAGCTCATCCTCCACAGACCAGCTCCGGGGACTGAGCCAGGTTTAGGAATGACAGGGGAGCAGCTTTCATGGAAGAGGCTGGCTCCGCGGCTCCGCGCTGGCAGGGCTACAGTCTTGGATCAAGTGTCACAACTGTGGGACAGTAAGCCCAGGGCTTTCTTGGACCCTTGTCCAGAAGGGCAGGCCCCCTGAAATGTTAGGAAATGTCACCAGCAAAGACAACTGCCCATGTGCACTGTGCCGAGGAGGGCCTGCCTGGCGAAGCCTCCTTGGAGACCCGGAGCCCGTGTGCCAGAAAGTGATCTGTCTTGAGCTTCCCCAGCCCCTCCCCATCCTGAGTCAGGAGCTGCTGGGATTAAGGGATTCTGACAAGCTGGTGGGACTAACTGGAGCGTCCTACTGAGGACAGATGGCCTGGGGCTGCTGGGCTTCTTGTAGAGAGCTTCCAGGGCGGCTCTGGGCTTTCACTGGAAGGGTAAAAGCCTTCCTGGGAGTGAGACCCGGGCCACGTGCCTGCTCACCTCCCACCCTTGCGAACGTCAGCAAGGGAGAGGGGACTTCTGGAACCTTCCATTACCCTATTTGACCCAGAGGATTTGCTCCCTAATGAACAGGTAGAGACTAGTTTGTGAAGGACCTGTTCACTGGGGGCACGTGTTTGAAGCAGCTGACTTTAATCGTGCAGTTGAGCCCCTACTTGCAGAATTTAGTCACTCTTTGCTTCAAGGGAAAGAACTGGGTCTTGTTGGAACTGGACCTCAGGAAGTGAGCAGGGCGGGCCTCGGCACACGAGAGTTGGGGATTTGGGCTTGGCAGGAGGATGAAGCCTTGGACAGAGCCCAAGATACTTCTGGGGGGAGGATGTGCCTGTTCCCTGGAGACAGGACCAGATGCACGTGGGCTGCAAGATGGGCGCTGAGGCCAGGCAGGCCCAGGAAGAGGGTGGGCTGGAGGTGGGGCAGGCCTGCAGGGTGCAGGGCCAGGCGCCTCTCCTGGGGCCGCGGTGTTCTGGTGCCAGGGTGTGGGATTCTGCATCCAGCACACATGGGTCCAATCCCACCTCTCAGTTCCTGTTTTCTCGGGTAGGCTAAGGGATGTCTAGGGGCCCCATTTTCTCCGTCGGGTGGGGCAACATCACCCATCTCCCCATGTACGACTGCAGGGTCAGTTCACTTTCTCAGGAGCGACCAGTGGGCCCCACAGGTTCTGGCTGAGGTGCTAGAGGGTGGCCTCTGCTGCCCAGCCAGCCAGCCGTGGACCTGGGGAGCCCCTTGGAGGCTCTGCTGCGGCGCCTCAACCTGGAAGGGGCAGGGCTTGCGGGACTCTTCCCTGCAGTGCGCCTACAGGAGCTGGAGGGTGCTCTCCACTGTCACCACCCCTGCAGATGTTTTGGAAGCAGGTGGAGGGCGGACAGACTCTTCAGGGGGCTGGGAGGCCCTGCCCAAGGCCGGGAGGACCAGAGTAGGTGCTGGTTTCCCTCTCTGGGGTCCTGGGGACAGGAGGTTCCTGAGTCTCCCCACTTGCTAGAGGTCAGCAGTCCACGCTCTCAACCAGGACCTAGTCCTACTGCCCACCCCCAGCCTCATGCCTGCTGACAGCTCAGGCCTGTGCGGGCTTCGGACAGCGCCCCAGGTGGGGGGCTCCCCATGCAGCCCTGCTACCTGCCCCATGGCTGTGTGAGCCTGGGGGTCCACAGGAGAGGCCCGCCCAGCAGCCCCATCTCCTGCTCTGCCCTGGGAGCTGAGTAGCCCTGAGGCCCTGGTGCAGCAGGCCGGCTCTCTCCACCCACCTCCATCAGCAGCCCTGCCCGGGGGGACAGGCCCAGCTTCTCCAGGTGGCTTTGTGGACAGTGTCCAGACCCTTCACATCAGTGACAGTCGGGGAGCTGGGCAGGGTGGTGCTGTTCCCGCGCTGTCACACCTAGTCAGGGCTCTCACGCTTCTTGGTGCCTCTCCTGTCACGCTGGTCCTAGCAGCGGCTGGGCTTCCTGTGCACCTGGATTCTGTGGGCTGAGTCCTCAAAGAACAGGGCTTGCTGACACTTGCTGAGGGACGGGCAGGGCGGTGGGGGCCTGGGACACCCTGCTCTCATTTCAGGGGATGCCTGGTAGAAGCCTCATGGGGTACAGCTCAAGTCCAGCCCCAAGCCCTGCCCCTCTCTTTAGGGAGGAGAGCTGCCTCTGCCTGGCACCAAGGACTCACGTCCACCGTCTTCCAAATTCTTCTGGTATCAGGGAGCCAGCTGGAGCTGGGGGGGCGGGTGGGAAGGATGGTGGAGTGCATGGGCAGGGATCTACACAGACCCCCGGCTTCCACTCCTTTGTCTCATCAGTGACCAATGACACAATGCTTTTGTGTGTGTGTGTGTGGTACCAGGGATTGAGCTCAGGGACACTCGACCACTGAGCCACACCCCAGACCACTGAGCCACACCCCAGCCGTATTTTGTATTTTTTTTAGAGACGGGGCCTCACTGAGTGGCTCAGCACCTGGTAGTTGTGGAGGCTGGCTTTGAACTCATGGCTTTGAACTCCCGCTCCTCCTGCCTCAGCCTCCTGCTGGGTTTACAGATGTGGCCGCCACACCCAGTGAGACAAAATGCCGTGAGCAAACTGGTTCAGTTCTTCTCCTTCCCCAGAGCCTGGAACTCGGAGAGCCTGAAGCCTCCCGAGGGCCCTTCACCACACCCCGATCCCTGGCCCCATTCCCTCCCCTCTCCTGGAACTGGAGACCCTCCCAGGCCTTACAGTTTAGGGTATGGACATGAGGTGTGCCCTGAAGCTCCTGTGTCCCTGCAGGGACATCCAGAGGTGTCTAGTCCCTGGGGCTCCTGAGCTCACCCAGGGTGACTGGACTGGCGGGTGGCCATGGCTGGAGCTGGTCGCTGGGGGCAGGCCCTGCGAGGGCACATGTGCCCTGCCGCAGCTTCCCGGGGGCTTCCTGCAGAGAGCTGCTCTCCTCTCCTCCACCAGGCCCTTCCTGGGGCAATGGAGCCATCTATGGACTGAGGCTCTGTTCTGTGAGCCAAAGTAAACTTTCCCTCCTTTAATTGTTCTTGCCGGGCATTTTGGTCACAGAGAGCTAACGCGTGGCTGGAGCAGCATCCCCCAGTGAGACATCTCCATTCCTTGGAGTAGTTCTGCAGGAAGTCTCTCCTTCGTAAAACCTGCTGTTTCCCTTCTCAAAACCCCTGCCTCGCACCTACCCAAGCAGCCCGCCCTGCCCTGCCCCAGGAGGGGGCGACAAGTCCACCAGGCCAGCTCCCACCTAACTCCTCCGGCCAGGCTGGCCTTCAGGGTCCCCCTCCAGGCCGATGCCAGGCTGAGAGGAGCGGGACGGGCAGGGCTGTGGGGCTCTCCACTCCGCCAGCCACATGGTGCCTGAGGGGTAGCTTGAGGGTCTAGGACTGGTCTTGTCCCAGGGAGGGCCTGCCCCTCCCCTAGGTCACCTGGGAAAGGGGCTTTCTCCTAGCCAGCTGCTCCTGAGGACATGGGTGGGAATTGCTCAACCTGGGCCACTGTCCAGGCGCACCGGGTGTTAAGCTCACAGTGGACGTCATCAGGAAGTGCCGCAGGGCAGGGGTTTGGCAGCCCCTCAGGAGTGCCCAAGGCGCCACCCCAGCAGGAGGGGCGTGGCCGCTGCTCGAAGTATGGCCACCGGCAGCTGGGGTAGCCAGTCGCCCACTGGGCTGTCACCCAGAGAAGCGGGGCTCGTGGCCAGTCTCCTGCCCCAGGTGGCGCCAGGGCTGGTGTCAGGGTGCCGAGCTGCTGTGTCACCAGCTGCCTGTTTCACTGTGTCAGGGCTGGGGGCCACATAAAAGGCGGACCAGGAACTGCCTGGAGGTGGGCAGCGGGACTGGCGTGGACAGGCCCACTTCTTCATTTCACAAAGTGGAGGGAGGGCACCTGCCCAAGGCCTCTCTGTGCCCATCCTCCCTGCGTGGGAGGCACCTGCAAGTCCCGCTGCATTAGGAGGCAGCCAGCCCAGTTACCCTAATGGCAGATTGGGCCTGTGACCAAGGCCTACACCCTCCCCACACCATTCTGGGACAAGGTCCCCAGGTCCCCAGAGCAGGTCCTGGCCCCTGGGGTCGACACTGTGGTATGCCCCCTCCCTCCCCCTGCCTGGAATCCTCCATCTGGGTGCCCCACACCAGCACTCTGGCCCCCCAGGCCGGGCCCCTCCACCTCAGGGCTCCCTCAGCTGCAGTCCCTGCCCTGGTCCTGCCCTGTCCCTGGCTGCCTTCCAGCCTGGCCACCCCAGGGTCCCACACTTGTAAGGTCGTGACATCCCCCGCACTGTGCGGGGCCACACACACCTGTCCAGACCGATGACTGTGACAGCGATATTGGGGGGGGACCTGGAACCTCCCAATACCCAATGTGGCCCCAAAGAAGAACACAGAAGCACCAGCGATTTTTAGAATCTCAGTCGCATTTCTTTAAAAACAAAAAGACCCCACAAATAACTCCCCACCCCACCAGCCCAGTGTAACAGGTTAGCCATTAACACAGAATAGAAGATGTACCAGCCACGAGTCACTAGCTCTGTGGACGCCACAGTGGATGGCCAAGGTGGCCGATTCAGACGCGGTGCCAATACACCACGGCTCCAGCCGGCCACCTGAAATAAATAAACACGGTGCCAAGCGTACCTCCGCGTTAGTAAGTGTTAGGGGACAAACAGAGGCTGTCAGGCCAGGGTCTGCTATCCCAGGCCCTGTGGACTGTTGGCCATGCCTGGCTGGACAGCAGAGACTTCCCAGATGGGCCATGGTCCTACTATGCTCCTGGACACTAGCCGGCAAGTCAGAGTCAGCACCATGGACACAGGCCCCAGAACCAGACGGACCCTTCTGACCTGCCTCACAGGTGGGGGTCCCACGACCTGGCCACACCGCACCCCAGGAACACGCTGCACCCTGCCAAGTGGCTGGCAGGGCCCTCCTCCTGGGGGGTCAGAGGTCTGAAGCTGAGGTTGAGCTCCCAGGGCAAGACAGGAGCCTGCTGAGCTTCTCAGGCCTCAGAGTCCCTTCAGTCTGACCTGAAGAGAGAACCGCTCTCTGCGGGTGACTTGCAGGGACTTCCTGACAGCTCAGCAAGAAGAGTGTGGCCAGATGTGCTGGCCAGGCCTCAAGTGCCCACCGGAGGCAGAGAGAGGAGAGCCCAGGAAGGGTCTGCTGTCTTCTGAGAGTGGGATGGGGCACGTGAGGGGAAGGACACCCTGGCCACGGGGGAAGCCAGCCCCAGGGCTGCTGTGGTCAGTGGGAGGCCGAGGCTGGGGTCCCCGGCCGTGCCTTGCCTGCCTTCCTGGCTGTCCCTAGATGCACACAGCCCCAGGCTCAACCCCAGGGACAGGCAGGGCTGGCTCTTGCTGCTGAAGGTTCGTTCCAGGGCTCCCAGGGCAGGAGCCATCGAGACTTTAAGGCAAAGACACAGCCAGGGCTCTTCTCTCTCAGCCCTCGGCCGGCGCTGGAGGAAGAGGGCTGGAGCAGCTGGGGGTGCGCCCGCAGACAGGCACTGCCACGCCAGTGCAGGTCCTCAGTGCTCTGTGCAGCCACGGCGTCGGGTCCCTTGGAGGCCCACCTCCTCCTGACCTCTCTAAACAGCAGTCAGTTGGTGGCACTACCTGACCCCAAATTTAAGTTGAATGCAGATGAATAGGGAAGGGAGAAGGCGGTGGGTCCCACGGGGGGCCACCAGGCCTGCCCCAGCTCACTGCTGGCACCGTGCCCAGGAGCCACCAGGGACATCCATCTTCCAGAACACCATTCGTACCAGAGTGTTCACAGCTGCTGTGGGTGCCGCCCCGGGCAGGGACGGTGAGGGACGAGGGAGGCCGGGAGCTGCTTTTCTGAGTTGTCTGCGCGTGGCCTTCGCGTGCTTCCTGCCCGCAGCGTCTGCCGCCAGCTAGGTCTCCTGCGGGACCACCTGCATGAGCTTCTGGCAAAGGACGGTGGTGGAGACTGCGGGGAGAGGACAGAGTGAGCGCGGCCAGGCCACGGGCTGGGCCAGGCGTCCTTCTTGTGGAGACGAGGACCCACAAGCCCAGCTCCCACCCAACCTGTCCCCACACCGTGCCAAGCTGCAGGAGGACAGGAACTCCAAGTTTTGTGTGGCCCTCCAGACCGTGTGGTCAGCACTGGCGCCTCCCCAGGGCCTCCTGGCCAGCAGCACATTCTGCAACTCTCCGTCATGCCAGACTGCCCTGGCCAGCGGGCGAGGAGTGTGGGAACAGGTGCAGCTGCCCACCCCAGAGCCCTGTGACTGCACAGCAACCTGGTGGCCTCGCCACTGTGCGTGTGCCCAGCCCATACTGCCTGCGAGGGGCCCCAAGAACCGCCTGGCACTCTCTCCTTTTTCTTTGTAGTGCTGCCTGGCCAGCGCCCCCGCCCCCCCCAGCCACCTCCAGGGCCACCCTGGCACTCTACGCAGAGCCTGCCTGGGGAGGGAGACGGGTGGTTTCAGAACAAGGTTTCTGTCCTACGTCTGCTCTGGGCGTGACCCTGCATGAGATTGCACAGGGACCCAGGCTGGAGGGAGAGTCCTGCTCAAATGATGGGTGGCTCAGCCCTTGGTGTGGGTCTCCTCACCTGCACAGGGGCCACCCTAGAATCTTAGGTCACCCAGCGCTTAGGTGCTGGCAAGGCCCGCCGGTGCGGACTCTCTCAAGCCTGGCCTTCCACACGGGTGAGGACAGGGCCCACTCTGATGTGGACCCCCCCGGGCCTGGCGCCTTCTCCTGCTCTGCCCAGGAAGGTCAGGCAGTGTGTCAAGGCTGGTGAGTGACAGTGGGCACTTCTCTGGCAGCAGCAGCCTGGTTCTCGGGAACCCCTCTTTCTGAGATGAGCTGCTGCCCAGCTCCTGAGCTGGGAGTAGGTGGGTGCCCTCACCACTGACACCCTGCAGTGGCCAAAGGCCTGGCTGCTGCCAGCCCATCTCGGCCAGCAGCCTGGACACTCACAGATGCCCTGGAGGAGCCACTTGGGCTTGTTCTGCCACCAGACCCCGAGGAAGTAGACAGGCAGCCCACTGAGGATGATGGCGAAGCCAATGCCACATTCCACAGGCGTCTTCCAGAAGGACACGGCGATGAGGAACAGGCAGGCCAGGATGAAGAAGACCGGCATGGCCAGGTTCACCTGGGGGCACACAGCAGGGCGTCAGCATCTGGGCCTGGGCTCCTCCCGACCACCACACCCTGCCGAGTGACCTCCACCAGCCCACGGAGAGCTCCAGCCCATGTCCTGTGGCCGGCGGCCACCCTGGAGCCTCCCTGGGATCTGCGCCCACCCCACCCACAGCCCCGGCCAGTGCCTGTGCTGACAGGGCAGGCGCTGACTTGCACCTTCTGCAGGGTCAGCCCCGGGGCACGAACTGAGCCCACGTCCGCAGCACTTCACCTCGGCCCTGGCACAGGCACCAGGCATGGAATGGCCCCAAGTCAGCAGAGGAATGAAAACAAGCAGCCGGGCTCCGGGGGCGGAGGGGCTGCTGGTTCCCACATCACAGATGCAGAGCCTCTGGGAAGGCCTGGCCACCCACCAGCAGGCAGAGTCCTGCCTGCTCAGAGGGCCCTTTGTGGGTGGACCAGGCACTCCTGCCCCAAACCCGCGGCCCGCAGACATGCTGGGGCAGAAGCCAGGGGCCGCAGAGCCAGCTTCCCGGTCTGTCTGTGGGCGGTGCCAACAGGCCTGTTCTGACAGCTCTGCTGTCCTGCGCCCACAGGCGGCCAGGCTCAAGGGAACCGACTCCATGACAGTGCCCAGTCCCCTGGGAAAGCGTGCCCGCAGGACCTGGGGCCTGCACGAAGCCCTCCTGGACACCTGCCCCAGCTGTGGGGCTGGTCGCTGTGAAGGGTGGGGCGTCTAGCTGGCCACTCCTCGACAGCCTTCCTGTGGGCCCTCGTCAGGTGGAACATTAACCACATGTTAGATGCTACACTGGCTACCTGAGCTCCCAGGCCCAGGGCAAGGGGAGACCAGGGCGTCCTGGGCACTAAGTCACGGGGCTCCCTCCAGATAGCCAGGCTCTTCCCGTCTCTAAAAACAGCTGAGGTGGGGTGGGGACAGGGCAAGGCCTGTGGCAGGGGGCAGTTATCATGACCTAGTACCAAAGGGAGCTGGCCAAGTGACAGGAGCTGCTGCCAGTGGCCACCTGTTGCTCCCAGGACTCCCAGTTGCCGGGCCCCGTCCACCGCGCATGCTCACGAAGCTGACTGCAGTTCTCAGAGCCCTCCAGAGGGCAGCAATGCCCTTTTGCTGGGGGGAGGTGGAGACTGGGAGGTCCTGCGGGTCCCGCTCCTGCCTCAGGCTCCTCGGGACACTCCAGCCCTGCCTGCTCTCTGCCTGGGGTGCTGGCTGGACCCACCGCCAGTGCTCACCTTGATGGGCCGCTCCAGCTCGGGCTTCTTGAAGCGGAGCCAGACCATACCGATGATGGCCAGGGCCACGCAGAGCCAGTTGAAGAAGCTGAAGAAGTTGATGACGGAGAAGATGTCTTTGGAGAAGGCGTACAGCAGGGTCATGATGCACTGCCGGGAGAAAGGGGCTGGCTGAGCCCTGGGCAGGGCTGTGCCCAGTCCAGGGAGGAGCGTGACCAGCCTCAGCCTCCAGCACATGGGGGTTGTGTGAGGTGCAGAGAGGCCAGGAGAGCGATGGGCTTCCAGGACAGTGGAGGTGCTGCCCACAGAGCAAGCATAGATGCTTGGACCCAACGCTTCTTGCACACCCTGCATCAAAGCAGCAACCTGGAACTAAACTATGCACCCACCAACTGGGGATCATAGTAAGTACAGAGTCCCCACACTACACAGATGGCCGTTTTAAAACCAAGGTCAAGCTGGCCCTTTAAGCATGTCCAGAACTTCTGTGATACTTCTCTCTTTAAGAGGTGGAGCCTAACCCTGCTCCCCGAGGAATGGCACTTTAACAAACAGGCCCAGGCAGCAAGGATAGCAGACCCGGCCGGGGCTAGGCCACAAAGCACACGGCCGTCTTGCTCTCTGGATCACATGTGCAGCGGGAGCCAGCGTCCCATCGCGAGGGCACCCAAACTCCCTGTGGAGAAGCCCGTGTGCCCACAACCTTTGGCCTCCTGTCCACAGCCCCTGCCATGCCCTTGGAGGGCAGCATGCCAATTGCAGTCATCAAGCTCTGAGACCAAGGTGGGCAGCCCACGCTGGCGCTGCAGGATGTGGGAAGGTAAAGGCTTTGTGCTCTGGACCCCGGGTTGGGTGGCTGTCACACAGAAGCAGAGAACTAACAAACAGGCTCAGAGAAGGAGAGAGAAAAGTGCACGGTGGACGCATGCCCAAGCCCCAGAGGTGCCCGGAGAGTCTCAGCAGTGGGACTGTCTACACCAGCAGGTGCTGCAGAGTTAAAGTGCCTTCTCGGTGCCCGGGGCCTGGCTGACTAGAGCTCCCAGCCCCTGCAGCATCCCAGTCACCGTCCGCGGCTCAGGGACAGTGGCCCTTCCCTGGCTGTCCCAGTCCTGCTCACAAGGTGGCGCTCTGGCTGCTCCAGAGCCCAGAGCGCCACTGTGTACACCTGGACAACACAGGTGGCGGGGCGGAGGGTGCAGGGCTGTGTGGCAGGCTTACTGTGAACACCAGGGACGGCATGGGTGTCAGGAGCTGTGGATGGATCATGGACAGGATCGAGGGCAGGTGGCCTTCCCTGGACCCCACGAAGAACAGCCTGTGGACAAAGCAGTGAGCAGTCAGGCCCAGGACCCCACCCGTGGATGGAGGTGCCTACAGACGGCTTAAGGGTGGACCGCAGCCAGCAAGTCGGGTCCCAGGGGCAGGAGCCCTGGTGGCCTCCCTCCAGTCCTCCTGGTGTTACTCCTGCAGTCCAGGAAGGGGCACACCACTTCCCGCCTCCCTCCCACACCACAAACAGGACTTCAAAGCACAGGCTGTAACACAGATGAGGGGCTGGCAGCCGGACACTCCCTCGACCCCAGGCGGGCACTCACCTGGAGGACGTGAACAGGGACCCGTTGACAGAGCCGAAGCAGGACAGGCCCACAAAGACGGGGATGATCCAGGACATGACTCCCAGGTGGTAGTTCCCAAAGTCCTGCAGGGACACAAGGACGTGAGCCCTGGGACCTCACCAGGGCCGACCCAGGATCCACCTGGCCTAATCCTGGCTTGTGCACACATAGCCATCCCTGGGATCAGATCTGGACTGTGGGGACAACTCAGGACAGTGGCCCTTCCCTGACTGTCCCAGTCCTGCTCACAAGGTTGCACTCTGGATGCTCCTGATGGCAGGCCCTCTGGTGGGCCTCCCTGGGTTGCCTGGCCATGCCCAGCTGGTGCAGGTCTGGGGACGAGGATCTGCCTGCCTCACTTGGGGACTCTCACAGGGCCTGGTGAGTGGCTCTCTGCAAGTGCGGGATCTGAGACTCAGGCACAGCAAGGACACCCTGCTCCCACCGCATGGGAGGGCAAGGGGCAGGAGCCACAGAGGCCAAGGACACAGCCCAGGGGCAGTCTGTCCACCTGACCAAGCGCAGACGTGCTGATCATGGTGGAGGCCGCCACACCTCCGGCCAGCGGGGGAGCCCTCCTGTGACACCTTCCATGGAGACTGAGGACAGCCGCGTGGCCCTTCCAGGTAGGGGAGAGGCTTACATGCAGGGACAGCCTGGTCTCGGGCTCTTGGACCCTGGGGAGGCAGGCGGCTGTCTTACCACGGCCACAGCCTCGGACGTCAGCATCTGCTCAGTGGTCAGCGTGGTGAAGTAGGCCAGGTTCGTCAGCACGTACACCAGGGTGACGATGGGGAGGGAGATGATGATGGCCAGGGGCAGGTTCCTACAACAGGGAGGGACTGGTTGTTGGAGCACAGCCCTGCGTGTCCCCCTGTCTCAGCTGGCTTCTCAGGCAGGGGCCAGATGCCTGGCCAGTGGCTCTATCTGCCTGCCTCGCTGCCGCTGATGGGGTCCTGCTGAAGGCCCACAGCCCTGACCAGTCCCCACCCAGGAGACCCTGGGGGCCAGGGCTGAGAGCCAACTCCGGGGGCGGGGGGACCTTCATACACACGCTGGGGTGGTCCAGAGGACCACCCTTTGTGGACCTGGGGCTGCCGAGGGCATCTAATGCAGGACAGGTGTCCCATGGGCACATGCGGTCCACTCCCAGGGCAAGGCTTATTCCAGTTCACACAGGTGGACGGGGCCCAGAAGCCAGCCCTGCCCGGCACCCTAGTTGTGAGCACCTGGCACAGCTCCCCAGAGGCCGAGCCAAGCCCACCAAAGGGTTTTGGATGGAACCAGCTTGTCCCTGTGACTTGTCCCTGTGACTTGTCCCTGTGACGTCTCCTTCACCCCCCCCGCCCCCCCCCCACGTACCTGTAGGGGTTGATCATCTCCTCTGTGACAAAGTTCAGGTAATTCCTAGAAATCAGGTTTCATTATGTCACCCCACAACCATTAGGAAAAAGATACAAACTCAGCAGGGAGCCCCCATAACCCCTGCGCGCCCCTCACTCCACCTATCAGAGCCAACCCCGGTGAGCAGGGAAGGCCAGGGCCTGGGCGCACCTGGCGGTCACTCCCACCTGCTCCCGCTCTCCCGCATCCCTGCCCACTCACCTCCCTCTAGCACCTTCCCACCTGCTGGCCACAGAGCTGCAGGCAGGTCCCAGCTGGGGAGGCTGCAAGCCTCTACCTTGTGCCTGTTCCGAGGACACAGAGAGGGACAGGTGCTACGGAGGCCTCAGGGGTCCTCTCGCGGCCCTTCAGGGCGGCCTGGGGTTGGGATGCCCTTGAGAGGGCTTCCAGTGTCTGTCCTGCCTGTCCCCAGCTGCACACTTGAGTGCTGTGAGGCCCTGAAGCGGCCAGACGCCCTGGAACCTACCATCCTCCGTAGGCAAAGAGGCCACTGTACAAGGCCAGCACGATGTTGCCCACGTCCAGGTTGGTGCCTTGGAAGGAGAACTCTGGGTTCAGATTAGATACGCCACCTGGCAAAGACCACAAGGGAATGCTGGTCAAGGGATGCCAGGCAGGGTCCTGCCGAGAGGAGCGGGGCACGGGAACCAGCGGACGCGGACACGGGGCCTCTCCCTGCCACCACCTCAATAGCCTGCTGAGCCCTGGACGCTTTCCTGGGCAGAAGAGAGCTGGGTCCCTCCCTGACATGGAGGGGCCTGGCCTGGCCAGAGCCTGGGCCACTCCAAGAGAGGACAGGCAGCTCTGCAGACTTGGCCACTGCTGCCCATTCAGGTCAAGGTCACCACTTGGCTCAATGAGGGTGACCACCCCATTTGCCAAGAGACCCCAGTAGGATGGCAGGAGAGAATGCCGGGTGGACCCACTGGTCATTCACCCATCTGAAGCCTGTGCTTCAAACGCAGCACAGGACCTCCTACAGCAGACACTGCTGGGGCCCCTTGGAGGGTGGACAGCCTCCTGTTCGGGGTCCATGTTCTTACAGCTCTGGAACTGGGCTGTGAGGCTGCAGACCCACCTGCCACCAGGCCCGGCATCCTGAGAAAACCTCACCCAGCCCCGGGGAACAGCCTCCTGCTCTCCTGCTCATACTGTGGTCAGCAAGCTGGCTGGACCCTGTGGGCTGGGGACAGGCATTCAGGACAGGCACTTTCAACAACGCCTCAGCTGAGCGGCCCACAGCCCCTCTAGGTTCTAACCCACCTGCTCTCCAGTGGAATATTCTGGAGTACCTTACAAGTGGGGAAACTAAGGCACGGGCCACGGGCCAGGGGTGTGAGGATCTGCCAGCCTGAGTAAGACCCACCCATAGTGCTATGGCAGAGTAGGCCCCAGGGACTAGGGACACATGCCTGCCTGCTGCTGAGCAGCACTGACCAAGCCAGCACACAGGACACTTCAGATCCCTGTTTTACCAATGGGTCACCACCACTGCCCTCCAGACTGGACAACAGCAGCCTCTTACCCACTAAGGACAAGACATGGGGCTGGGGACATGCTGAGGTCTCCTAGTCAGAGCCAGATACCTGCAGCCCAAGACCTTGGTGACCCCAGTGCCCATGTGGCACACCACTCTGGCCACCAGCTCAGGGTGCAATCATCACTCCGGATGGTCCCCAGGGACAGAGTTCCTACTACAGGACAGGACTTCCTGGGACTCGGCTCGACTTGGTGGCCTGAGACAGCCAAGCGCACGCTGGACCAGGTCCTCCCAACCAGCCATGTGGCTCTGTTCCTGGGACAGTGTGGCTGGGGCCACCCCACCAGGACCTCCCCTGGAGGAGACGACTGCCCAGGTGCAATGGGACAGTACCCCAGACCACACAGCCTTGAGCACAGCTGGTCAGCTCCAGCTTCCCACCTGCCATGGGGTAGGTGACAGTGGGAGGGCAGGGTCGAGTCCCCTAGGAGGTGAAGCTCTGCCAAAGATTGTTGGTGTGGGCCCCCAACTGACACCGAGGCCCTGGAGGCTGGCTGCCCTGCCTGACCAGGGACAGAGGGAGCATGGGGTGCAACAGGTGTTCAAGGACCTCAGCAAGCAGCAGAGCCCAGGGAGTGGCCAGCCTCCGTCTACACTGGATACTGGCCCAGGAGGGAGGCCACAGCTCCACTGGCCACTTGACCAATCACAGGCTACCTTCTCTCCACAGGTGCCATGGGGTGGTGCTAGGTCTGCTGGTCTGGACCCCGAGCTGTCCCTGGGCTGGGGCTGGCACGGCCTGATGTGGTTTGGGGGTGACCGTACAGAGCCAAGGCTCTACCTGCCCTCTCCAGGGCAGCCAGAGGTGGCAAGGCCACCCACGCAGGGTGGCAGCGGTTCTGTGGGAGGCTGGCGCTGGCCAAGGAGAAATGGGAGACATGCACCCTCCTGGGAAGATGACCCCAGGATGGCAGTCCCACCCCGCGATGCCTGGACTCTTTCCAGGTTGCCACAACTGGGTGACACAGAAGGGTTCAGCTCAGAGTGGCTGCTCAATGTCTGGAAACGCATGGCGCAGCCCCAGGCTGGGTCACACTGGCCTGTCCCCCACTGCCCAGGCCAGGCAGAGGTGACTCCCACAACCTGCCATGGATGGAAAGAACTGCGCTGCCAGCTCAGGGAACGGACAGAAAGGACAAAGTGGACCCAGCACAAAGCAGCTCCTACCACTGAGGTGCCAGGGCCTCACTGCCTCCTCTCCTGCTCTGGCCACCCAGGAGCAGTGACTCCGCCCCAGGCAGTTCCTGGCTGGCAGCCTGTAGCAGCCCCTGAAGTCCCTCCCCTGGGTGTCCCCATCCCCACCCATAAAACGCGCCTTCCTGAGGGGCTGGAGGAAGCCAAGGCACATGCAGCTCCATGAGCCCGGCAAACCAGAGGCCGCGTGGCCCTGGGAGCTGGTGGGGCCTGAGAACTGGGGGAGGTTGGGTGTGTGCAGAGACCCAGGAGAGAGGTTTCAGGGAAAGAGTCCAAGTCCCTGTCACACCAGTGCAGCCATGGGAACCACCCACCCTGGGGGACAGGGAGCTGCCCCTGACAGATGCCGGGAAGGGAGGGTCCCCTTGATGGCCAAGTGCATAAGGGAATGGGACTGAGAGTCAAACTCTTCCCACCTGGGACGTGGCCAGCCCTGTGGCCCTGACTCAGGACAGAGGCTCCCCATGGCCACTGTGTCCCCCGAGATCTGCTTGGCCCTCGTGTCGAGGAAAGCCCTGCCTACAGCTTGCCAGGGCCCAGGCCTGGGAAACCCGTGACCTGGAGACGGCCAGCTCTGAGCTCCCTCCTGTGCTCGGAGGCGGGGGGAGCCTCAGAAGCCCACCCCAGGCCAGCCCAGACACACTTGCTGCAGGGAGGGGACCTCCGCTTCCACTGGGGACAGCTGCCATCCCGTCCCTCACTCTGCCTCTGGGCTCCAGTGCAGCGGTCAGACAGAGGAAGGCGCTGAAGCGCGAGGCTCGCCGCCTGAGGGCAGGGGGAGCCCTATCTGAAGAGATGGCCTGAGCGGGCCAGTGAGGGCTGCGGTGGGACCCTCAGGAATTAGACAGGTGTCCCCACCACGTCTGGCAGAGCCGGAGGCAGACCTGGGGCGAAGCAGCCCCGGGCTCAGGGACGCCTGGAGCCCCCAAGCTGGAACCCTAACCTAACCCTCCCCAAGGATTTTTTTTTCTTTTCTTCTATGTCCTCCCCTGGAGACTTGGGAAGGGCGGTCCTGACAACACCTCGACTTTGGACTTGAGACCTCCAGGACTACGGATGGGCACCTGAAGTCCATAGAGGCAGCCCTTTTGCCTTAAGATGAACATCGGCTGTCGCAGCCACCCAGTGCTGGGGGATCCTACGCGCCAACAGGCCAAGGTGCCCCACTGTGTCTCGGACATGCCACCCTAGTTCTGGGCAATTCCCTCTCTGGAAGATGGGCTGGCCCTTGGCTGGTGCTGGGTGGACACTGGTAGGGCCTCAGACTCAGGGCCTCCATTGCTCTGTGTGGCTGCTGGCTCAGCGGGCTCAGGAGAAGGCGCAGTGCCGGCCACCCCAGGGCTCCCTTGACTGACCCCTGGCCTGAGTGCAGGCCCATATCGCTCTGCCTTCGCCTTAAGTCTGGGAATGTGGACACGGAAGAAACCTGGTTCTGGGGATTACGGCTGGGACCAGATGGCATCTGTCCACCACGGTGAGTGGCATTGGCTTCTGGAAGTCTAGGAGCGGGCATCCTAGACTTGGCCTCCGCGGCCCCGGCTTTGACTCCCAGCACCACACGCAGGTGGAACCAGACCCTTTGCCTGGAGAGCAGCTCTGCTCAGCCACCCTGAGTAGGAAGGCATTCCCAATCCAAGCTAAGGACAGTAGAGGGCCCCTGCCAGTGACCGCCCCTCGTCCTGCTCGGCTCCCCAGCCTCCATCCTCTGCTGACTGGCCCGGGGCACTGGAAGCCCGTCTTCCTGCCCTCTGACCCCACCCTGATGGCACGAGTGGCACATGTGACTTCCACATCCGTCATTCCTGCGATGCAAGGACGCACTTCAGAGCTCTCGAGGAGCGCCAGCGGGAGAGCGGCCTCCCTGGGCAGTAGCTTCCTCGACCAGAGCTTGAAGTGGCCACAGAGGCCCCATGAGGATGCCACATGGCCTGGCACTCCTGTCTCCAGGGCCTGGGTCACCCGCTGTGGAGGTCTGACTCTGAGTCTGGCATGAATCCAGAGGGTGCCTGGAGGCCCTGGGCAGGCCAACCCCGTTCTAGAATGACCCAAGTCCGCCAGAACGCCCCGTCAGACCAGCTCCCTGGACCCCTCTAAGGCGGGGCTGGCCTGGGGGGTCCCTCTAAGTTTTGCTTTGGCAGCCCGAGGCTGAGCAGTGGCTGGCTTCTTCTTGGTGATTCACTTTGAGGATCCCACCCGCTGCTGGCAGGGGTGGCCCCGAGCGCAGGTCTGAGGAGGAGCTCAGCTCAGACGATAGGGCCCTGAGACTCCTGCAGCTGCGGTGGAAGTGGGCTTGGGAGAAGGACTGAAGGCAGAGAGGACAAAGGGAAGTGTCCTTATCTGTGGGGACCCAGGGACTCGCTCTCTCCACCAGGTGCAGTGACTGTGGGCAGGTGCCTTCTACAAAGCTCAGGTGGCCCCTGGCTGGAACCCGTCCTGCCAGAAGCTGCTCTCAGCCTCTAGGGTGTAGGGTCCCCACCCTGGCCACCCCAGCCAGGAGCTCCGGGTCAGGTAGCAGGGCGGCGGTGGCTTCTGGCAACCTCTCAGGTCCTTCAGGAACAGACCTGGAGGCTCCAGCACCGTCCCCAGCGGTACTCAAGGACAGGGCTCATGACCCTGCATGCCCACAGCTGCTGCTCGGGAGCCACAGGACTGGGACACTGCACTGCTCTGAGCCTGGGGGACCTGGCCAACCTAAGAGCGCTGTGGAACACTCACTTCTGACCCGTGTCTGGGCCCTGGGTGGGCAGCACTCAACCTCCAGGGCACCTGGCAGCGAGGGGGTCTAACCCAGACAGCTCCCGGGAGGCGCGTGGAGGAGGAGAAAGGCTCTAGGAATGCGTCTCCCACCACCGTCCACCCAGCCTGACCGCTGGGGAAAGATAAGCAGGTCCCGCCCTGGTGTCAGCCACAATGGCCCCCTTGTGCCTCCCCAGCAGCAGTGGGGGGAGAGGCCCTCCTTCCCACTCCCACCCTGGCCTCAAAAGCCACGTTCCAGCCGCCCACTCGTGTTTGGGAACAGCCTGACCCTGGGCCGAGGCCATGGGGCTGTGTCACGAGTGAGGGCCATCTGACAAGAGGGCCGAAGGCAGGTGGTGCCCATGCCCCCCACACTCGTCGGCCACCCCTCCCTGACCTGGTGCCCTGGGCTAACCTGCGCCGTGCGCGGACCCCATGCTGACTGCCCGCATCTGAAATGCCCATCTGGGCTGCATGCGTCCCGAAGGCACTGGACGAGACCCAGGGGCTATGAGGAACTGCGGCCCCCGCCCAGGGGCACCCTGGTCCTCACAGCCACAGAAGAGCACTGGTCAGGACGACTGTGCCTGCAGCCAGTCGCCTGGGGAGAACGGACATTCCAAAGGGTGTTTCTGGGAGCCCCACCTGGCCCTCCAGAGCTCTCCTGCTCACAGGTCGGGGGATCACCAGCCCAGGGGGGCAGGGCCAGTGGGGAGGAGGGGTGGCCTTGCCCCAGAGCCAGGACAGTCAGGACCCCTCTGCCGCCAGAGCCCACAGAGGCCAACCTCAGCACTCGGTGTGTGTCCAGGGCTGTGACCCACCGAAGGAGGAATGTCTGATCAGACCACACGGCTCTCAGCTACGGAGCATTCCACAGCCTGGAAAGGAAGGGGGCGGGCCCGCAGCAAAGGTGCAGGAGGTGGCAGGAAGAGGCCCAGCAAGGTGGCCGTCCATCAACACCTGCACAGGACTCCCCTTCACTCCTCCCAGCCCCTGAGAAGGTGGCCAGGGAAAGACTCTGACACCCGGTGACTGGCCTAGAGCCACAAGGTCACCACCAAACCTGGTCTGCACCTTAACACAGGCGCCCCCAGCGCTGCTCTGGCTTGGCCCCGAATGTCTGAGGCCTCTGTCTGCTCATCTTTTATTTCCATTAAACAGAGGAGGACGTGTTCCTCACCTGCAGTCTCCACACCACTCAGAATGTGCCCCCAGCTGGGTCCCCACCGAGGACAGGCACTAGGGTTTATGCTATCCCCTGGGTGACACTCCCTCTCAAGGGGCTCTCAATAATCCTCCGGGGGTTTTTTGCGGGGGAGGGAAGGGGGAGTACTGAGGACTGAACTCGGGGGCCCTGACCACTGAGCCACATCCCAGCCCTGTTTTGGATTCTGTTTAGAGACAGGACCTCACTGAGTTGCTGAGGCTGGCTGGGAACTTAAGATCCTCCTGCCTCGGCCTCCTGAGCAGCTGGGATTAAGGTGTGCGCTTAATCCAAAGCCACATAGCTGCAGGCCCAGGGACAAGGCCACTGCGTTTGCCAAGAACACCAACAAGAGCTCCCTGGAGGCCCTATCCACAGCTGCCAATGACAGCCTGCGGTGTGACAAGGAGCCCAGCTCAGTCACAGGGCACAGGGCAGCAGGCCACTCACAGGACACAGTGTCCTGGCTCTCCCTAGAGGTGGCCTGAAGGTGCCCTGAAGGTGAGCACCCATAGCACAGAACTGAACTCCCGCCCTGCTCCCGGGGCGCCGGGGGCCAGTCTGCGCACACACTTCCTGGGGTGTGTGCAGAAGGGGCTCCCTGCCCACCTGGAAGGGCATCGGCCTTCCCAGAGGACTCACCCCATGTGGGAGCACGGTGCCAGGGCAGGGCCCACCTGGCTGGGGCCATGCAGCAGGTGCCCAGCACCGCATCAGGCCAGTTGCCACTCACCCTTCCCGATCTGGATGAAGCCGAGCAGGATGATCAGGGCCAGGGCCAGGAGCTTGGCTGCCGCGAAGGCGTCCTGCACGCGGGTGGCAGCTTTCACGCTGTAGCAGTTCACGGCCGTGAGCAGCACTGAGGAGACAGGGCAGGCAGGGTCAGGGTGCCTCAGGCTGGGGGCAGATCCAACAGAAACAGGAGTGTCCCCACCAGCCCCCTCCCCCCAGTTTCAGGTTTTCTGGGACTTGTTTTGATCAACTTCCTGGTTGAAGGTCAAAGGTTGGAAACACCAAATTCTCAAAAGAGCTGGATCCCAGGTGCCCTAGGCTGGGGCAAAGGACTTCCTTTTACTGAGCTGACCTGCCCTGAGGGGCAGAAGTGCCCTCCACCTGCGGGGAAGTGCCAGCTTCAGACTCATATCAAAGAAACTCTGCCCCTGGAAGAGGGATGCGTCACCTCTGCCCCCAAGTGAGCTCCATGGGGTCCCATGAAACAGGGGGCCACCTGACAGGCCAAGAGAGAAACAGGACAAAGTGGACGCAGCCACCATGGGTGGCAGGAGAGGAGCAGGAGGCCTCCCGACACAGGGCACTCAGGTGGGCTCAGGGGACAGCATGTGCTCCAGTTCCACTGCTCCCCGGCTAGCAGACACCAAGACAGAAATCCACTCTGGAACCTTCTGCAGACGTGCGCAACTGCACCGGGAAAGCCTGAAACCAGTGCCCTGGAGGGCCAGGTGGGCAGGCAGCATCTGCAGGAGTCACGGGCTCAAGCCTGCAGCTGGTCCTGCCAGCCCCACTGGACATCCAGCCCTGAGCCAGGGTGGGCGGTGGGCATCTCAGTGCCCAGGAGCCACCGGTGAGTGCCCAGGAGCCGGTGGCACAGCTGTCCCACGCGTAGCTGCTGAAATGAGGTCAGCTAAAGGGCCACGGCTCCTGGCTCCTCCCTGGCTGTGGACCTCTTGCACTCCCAATGGTCCCCACGCCCAAGACACCAGCTCTCCCAGGCAGGCCCTTCCTGGGGGCTGCTGTAAGGTGGGCAGTACAAGGCCTTGGAAGGCCTGCTGGACTCCACAGGCTGCAGGAAGGTCTGAGAGGCGCTGGGCTGGCCCTTCCTGACCCCTACGCAGCGCTGCCAGAAGGCCGGGTGAAGACGGGCCTGACAGACAACTGGGGGCTTCTCTGCTAGAGCCATTTGCAAAGTCTGAGAAACAGGCTTCAAACCAACGACTCCATGAGGGAGGAGAGCGCCAGGGTGCTGGCCCGGCTCCTTCGGAAGCACCTCATTAGCTGGCTCCCTGACTTCTCTGTCCTGGGGCTGTTGTAACGACCGACAGGTCACTCTGCCTTGAGAAGGCATGGTTGACGCGTGCTGAAGGTGGTCATTTTGACTACTACAAGGACACATTTGTCCCTGAGCCCCCTCCCTGACACACACTGGGGGAGGCGGTGAGGGGGGCAGGCCTTTTCCCAGGGCTCCCGGCAACACAGCAACGCTTCTATTCCAGCCTGGCACCTCTCTGCTGGGCGGGGGGCGGGTCCTGCGTCTGCAGGAGTCTCACATTTCCTGATAGGTGACTGTGTCACCACGTGGTGACTCAGCCCCTCCTACCGGCTCCCCGCCTTCCGGATGAGGCAAGACGCCAGAGGATTGCATCACTTACCCATCCGGTGGGCAGGAGAGTGGCAACCAGCCCCAGGCTGCCTCGCAGGCCCACCTCTCATCCCCCAAGGAGAGCAGGCTGCAGTCTCCACAGCCATCTCCAGGGGCCAGGAGCCCAGCAGGGGCTGATTATGCTGAGTGGCAGCCAGGGACCTCCCCCACCCTCGGAGCCCAGGAAAGAGGGCAACCAGAGGCCATGCTGGACCCCACACCAACACAGCAATCCCCAAGAGGTCCTTTGTGGCCACCCCAAAGTCCTGCCCTGGAGATCCAAGGCAGCAGTTCCCTGGCTCCAGCTGTTCTGAGCCAGGGCCAAGTGGACAGAGAACCAGCAGGTGCCAGACCATGACCACTCTGGGCAGAGCCCCTCCTCCCAGTGATGCAGACCCCTCTCCTGACATTAAAAAAACAGGTCACTGGCAGCCAGGGTGCCCGGGCAGACCACTGCATGATGCAGGTGAGGCTGGTCCAAGACGAAAGGCAACCTTAAGTAAATAATGGCACCTTCCGGACCTTCCCAAGTCCTACAGTCACAGGACACTGCCCGAGGCTGCCTGGAACCTCAGCTGCCCACCTCAGCTTCCCCAAGGTCAGCTGCTCTGATGCCAGTTCGTAGGAGCCCACCACCTTACAGCAGGTGACACAGAAAGCAGCTGTGCCACATCAAAGAGGGGGCATGGGCAGGAGGCTGGCGCCCTCGGGGTACCCTGTGTGGCCCGATAAGCGCAGCTGCGTGGGCTCACGGCCGGGGCCAGGGAGATAAGGCAGCGCCCTCCTCCACGGGCAACCCAGCCAGGCTCACCCCACGGCCAAGCCCTTCCTCTCCCGACCCCCATGTGATGAGACGGCTGCAGGGACTCTGGGGTTCAAAAGTGACAGAGGGTCTCTAGGCAGCAGCAGGCTCAAGGGATCCCTGCCTGGCCAGGCCCCTGCAGTCACCCTCCGATGAGCTCCTGCCCACCTCCTCTCTCCCCGGCTCCAGGTCCCAGCGGCACCCTCCAAACAGCCCCTATCTCCAGGCCCACCTGGGCAGGGCGCCAGGGTGCTCTTGAAGAGCAGGACACACTGCCCCGCGCAGGCAGGAACACTCCTGGGGTGTCTGACTGCACCAGCCCGTGTGGCAGGCCCCGCTGGGACATCTGGGACGCCGACTTCTGTCCCTTCTAGACACCACAAAGAAGGACAGCGGCGCTGCTGTGACGTCTTGCAGGGCCCAGGAGTTAGAGGCAGGGGACTCTGCGGGTGTCAGGGTCCACCCATCAAAAGGGTCAGCACTCGGGGCTGTGGGGACGGTGCAGCCTCAGGCAGGTGGTCTGTGTTCTGAACTTGCCAGAGACTGTTCTGCCCAGGACTTGCCCACAGCACCACGCCTCCAGAGGCCCCCGAGACAGCACAGGCAAAGTAGCCAGCAGGATTCACTGGTTCCAGGAAGCAGGGCCAGCCTGGTCCCCAAGGGCACCAGGCCAAGAACAGAACCAGCTGACCACTGCAACCAAAGCTGGCCAAGACCTGGGTCCAGACTGCACAGGGGCTCCCTGCCAGCCCAGCCCAGCCCAGCCCAGCACCTGCCAAACAGGACGCTGGGCATGGGCCCAGATCTGTCTGGCACACACAGGGACCCCATAGGCTGAGTGTCCTCACCCCGGACTCACTTCCTGCCTGGCACTCGCATCCCTGCGGGTACCAGAGGGCAGGCACCACATGACCAGTTGCCACACGGCTCACAGGACCAGAGTCCCGAGGGCGGTGGAGAACTGGGAGCAGCTTCGACCTGGCTGGGCCTGGCAGGAGCCCACCTGCACACTTGGAGGGCCTGCCTGTGACCCCATGACACCGTCCTACCCCACGTGGACGAACGAACCAGCTCTGTTCCTGCTGTTTCCCCACCGCTGGCCACTGGGAAAGAGAACCTCAGGGTGGTGGAAAGCAGTTCCAGCAGGGAGCCACTCACAGGGGACCCCAGGAAGCCTCCCTGCTGCCAGCCCACAGGCTCCGGGGATCCCGCCTGGGCTGCCCACCTCCCGCACTGGCCACCCAACCTTCTGTGGAACAAGGACTGGGGCACACTGTCAAGCTCCCTGTGACTAGCTCGTGACCACAGGGCTTTGTGTGGCTCCCTGCCTTGGAGCCGGCCTTCTGCGTGCCAAGCAGGCTCCTCACCACCCCACGCACCTGACCAGCTGTGTCCTGCACTTCCTCGCAATCCCACAGCATGGGAGTGGGATGTCAGCGGCTGTCCAGAACGGGGCAGGGACTTTCTTTTTAAAACAGGCCAGAAAGAAGCACACTTACTACAGTAACACAGCCACATCCATGTTTATAGCAGCTCAATTCACAATAGCTAAACTGGGGAACCAACCTAGATGCCCTTCGATAAAGAAAGGCATCCTTGGATAAAGAAACTATGGTACATATGCACAATGGAATATTACTCAGCATAAAAAAAGAATGAAATCATGGCATTGGCAAGTAAAAGGGTGGAGCTGGGCAATACCATGCTAAGTGAAGTAAGCCAATCCCCAAAACCAAAGGCCAGAAGTTCTCTCTGCAAAGTGGATGCTGAGCCACACTGGGGAGCTGGGTGGGGGCGGAAGAACTGTGACTGGGAAGAGGGGAGGGAGGGGCACGGGGGCAGGAAAGACGGTGGAAGGCGATGGACATCATTACCCTGGGTACGTGTGTGACTGCACGTATGGTACAACCACAGAAGTGAAGAGTCGTGCTGCAGTGTGTGCAGTGGATCAAGTGCACTCTGCTGCTGTACAGACCTAACTGGAACAGACCAACTTATTAAAAAATAAACTCTTAAACACCCGCAGGCACCCTACGTGTCCCGAGTCAAGGAGGGGACCCTTGAAAGGAGACTTCTTTCACCATGTTCTTCAAAGCAAGCGTCCTGGGGGACAAGGTTCCTGAGGGTCCCTGGTTCTGACTGGCCGGGTGGCTGTGGCCTGTTACCTGACAGGTCTCAGCTGGCCTCTACCCATAACAGGAAGACTCCCTGCTCTCTTTACGGTGAAGCAACATCTGAGCCTCCTTTGTGAGGCCCTGTTAAGGTCTGACTGGTCATCGCAGCGCACCTTCAGAGGGCTCAGCACCACCAGCCAAGCGCCTGGCCCACAGCTCACCTGCCCTCCCAACCGTGCTCCTCCAGCAGTTAAGCTAACCACGAAGGAAAAAAGGAGGGCAGACCTGCTCCAGCTGCAGGGTGGCGTGGAAGACATCTGCAGTACCCCATTTAACACCTTCACTTGAAGGTTGAAGTAATGGAACTCAGAGAGGCTATCCATTTGCCAAAAGTCACACAGTAGTTCCTCCTCAGGAATGATTATACTCAAGTCTCCTAAATCCCATGCCCAGGCCACTGGAGAGGGGTCACCCTGGCTGTGTGTGAGCTGTGCAGGACACTACCCCAGGAATGGCTCAGGGCCCAGGTCTGGGTGGTGGTGGTGTTCTGAGTATCCAACGGAAGCAAATACCACGAAACTTGCAGGATGGGTAGCATTTGGCCCAACCAGTACACGACCTGTGCATGGGTCTCAGACTGTGCGGCGGCTGCTCCCTAAGACTTCACTCGGCTCCTGGCAGGCCTACAGATGTAGTGACGACGGCAGGACAGAACCTCTGAGCAGGGCCTAAGGTCCTCTCAGGAAGAACCCCCGGAGTGGCAGCTGGGCTGCAGGCTCCAGGTGGCACCTGTCCCCTTGCGCTGCCAGCTGCTCTCCTCAGGCCTGCCGTCCAACAGGACCCCTGCTTGACCCTGGCTGTGATGGAAGGACAGCTCTGAAACAGGCCCAGAGACCAGCACCCCGCCCGGGCTCACAGGAAATGATTACTCAAGTCTCCTAAATCCCATGCCCAGGCCACTGGAGAGGGTCACCCTGGCTGTGTGCGAGAAGCCCAGAGCTGTGCAGGATTCGCCCTGCTCAGGCTTTCTTGGTGGCCAACTCAGGCTGACGGGCTCCTAAGAGGGAACCCAGTGAACAAGTCCAGGAGCCTTCCAGCTCTGCAGCCTGGCCTGGTGGTGCGTCCAGGAGCTATGAGCAAGGATGCATGAGCAAGGGCGGATCCACACTGGCCTTGGGCGGCTGGTGATAAGGCCCAAGGGCCACACTTGGGCAGCTCACAGCAGATGGTCTTAGCAGTGACAGAGGTCAGCCAGCCCAAGGTCAGGGTGACTCAGGGCGGATAGGGTTGCACACATCCTGCCCCAGGAGCTAATTCTTCACATAGCCCAAGTCCCAGCCCAGAGAGGGGTGGGTCCCGCACTGGGCAACGCCCTGCCTGGGGCAGGCCTCATGGAAAGGGGCTGGGGAAGGGAGCATCCCCCAGGCCTGAGGAGAGAGGATGGTCAGTTGGAGGCAGGGGGCCACAGCTCTGGGCACCCAGCCTACCCTGGCCTCAGTTTCTCCAGTTTTAAGTGGGGCGGTTTCAGAGAGCAGAGACAGGGTGGCGAGGGCAGAGAGCTCTGTGCAGGCCACACTGTGGGCCGGGGAGCCCCGTGCTCACAGGCTGGCGGCAAGTGCCTGGAAGGCCTTACTGGGCAGAGCGCCTGCACCTTCTACGGGATTACCCAAGGGGTCTGTGAACCAGAAAGAAGGTCAGGAACGCTCGCCACATCTCGCCTGCCGTGGGATCACGCGCTCTGTGAACCACCCCAGCAGGCCTTGGCCCCAGGTCCCGTGATGAGGCGTGACCCGCTCAGGCGGCAGCCACACTTTCATGTCTGCTGGGAAAGCCGGATTTCAGTGCTAATTACAGAGCTGTTGGCTGTGATGCCAGCGCCCACTGGCACCTCAGGAACACTAGAGCCTCTGCCAGGCTCAGACGGCGTCCCAGCTACGATGGCTGGCAAGTAGGGACAAACTCTAACACTGGTGAGGGTTCCGTGGGCCTCATGGGACGGGCCTGTATGGAGAAGCAAGGTCCACAGGGGTGGACACCCTCATAGTAGAGGAGGCCAGCAGGCAACTCTAAGACTGACTCCTTCCATTCTTTCTGGTCCTCACCCCATGCCTTGGTGGCATCAAGTCAGTTGGCCGTGGCTAGTTCCACAGCCTCCAAATACCCATCTTATGTACCCAGACTTTCCAGGAGGGGCTGAGCAGCCAGATCGCCCAATGCCAGATCATCTAGCACTGGTACCCAGCACGGAGCCCAGAGCTCCAGGAGAAGAGAACCTGCCACTCACCTCTGCCAGTCCTCCCCTCTCCTCCTTTCTCTTTGCTAAAGGCATGAGTGAGCCCAGCGGCTACTTCAGGTCAGGAGAGACAGGAGACACTAAGAACCTAATGGCCCACATCCTCACTGACGGCAGGATGGGCCATGAAACCCCTCACAGACAGGGGGCTTGAGGGGAAGTTCTCAAAACTGACCCATGTTGCTCCTGACCTGACACCTGGTGGAGAATGTTGCAGGTCACAGCTCCTAGACACCCACCGGTTAAGAGAGGCCACCAGCCTGTCCTGTGCTCATGAGGTGAGAGGTGGCAGTTAGGTAGCCGGGCTCCTGGCTCTGGGATCCCAGGTGAGCCTGCCCCTTTCAGCTGCCTGAGACCAGAGATTCATGGGGCTGTTGGTTGGCAATGCATAAGTGGGGGTGGCTGTCACAGCAGGTAGTGTCCCATCCACACCAACCAGGAAAGAGTGGGAGACTGTCTTCATTAGAGAGCCAGTCCCAGACCAGGTCCCCCACACCCACTTGCTTGGTAGGTGATCGTGGTGGCAGAGGGAACAGAGAGCCCCTTTGGATGCCTCCTTAAGAGCTCCCTGGGGGAAGGCGGCAGCTGCCCTGGCCCAGAGCCTGCCTGGAACCGCAGTGGATTCCCCACTGGGAGGCCTGATAACTGCCGGATCTAATCCCAGGATCTAATCCCAGCGAGAATCTCAGCTTGTCTCTGTGACTGTAGCTGATAAGATAAAATCCAGCATCACCTGAGTTCCAAGTGGTGCTACCTGTCATCACTGCACAGTAAGGAACCCACAGAACCAACCCTTGTTCCAATTCCACATGCCACCAAGACAGCAGCAGAGGGGATGTCTCTCCCCCTTCAGGGCTGACAAATTCAAAGTGCTGTGAACGGGCTCAGCCCTGGGGCCCAGGCCAGGCCACAAGAGGAGCTTCTGCACTTCACCATCTGCAGGACCCCTCAGCGCATGGGGGCCACGCTGTTCCTTTTCAACAAGCGGAAAGAAACTTTTGAGGGACAGGATGGAGAGCTAGAGATCAAACGGCAAAAATGAAAGCTTCTCCCCAGCATCTGTGCCTTCTGTGTTGTCAGCAGAACCCTTGCCAAGGCAGAGTGAGGTGCCAGCACAGGTGAAGACCCAGATGCCAAGGTACGTGCACCACAGTGGAGAGACCCCAGGAAGGAGGGGCACAGAGTACCCTTGCTCTTCCTAGGGGGAACTTGCAACCCTCCTTTACGGGGCACCAGGACGCACTTCCACAGGGGTGTCAGGCAGGTGCTAGACAAGGCTGTCCTGCAGACCCCTCCCTTTGTCACTAAAAATCCTCCTTCCATCAAACACCAGAGCAACTCACACATACCCTGCACGCAGGTCAAGTGTCGACGGCTGATGGTACATGAGGCTGGGCCTACTAGTGGAGGCGTTGCTAACTGACACCAGCCCCTGCTGCACCCCAGAGGGTGCAGGGCAAAGGCATTTCCACCAGCTCACCCTAAGGCTTCACCTACTGGGGCCACAGAGACCTGTGAAAGCTATTTAGAATCTATTTCAAAGCCCTGTATCACAAAAGACCTCCAGGAACACCTGGCGGGGCAGCCTCCTGGGAAGGCACTGTGGCCATCTATGCCAGGAAACCCCAAATGCTGAGCACACCTGTGCAGTCCTACGGCTGCTCTGCAGCTGAAAAGCAGGAGCTGACCCTGCGTACTGATCTGGAAACCCTGCACTGTCACTTCAAACTGAGTTGTGCACAATGATCCAACTGAGATTGAAAGAGTAAGTGATTATGTTTATGGCTGAGAAAGCTCCAGAAATATGCACTGTTAGCCATGGTGTGGTGGGCGGCTGGAGAAGGAATTTGGACCAGCAGTCAGTTTGACTCGCCGCACATTGGTATGGTCAAATTTTTACATGGTCACCTATTCATATATTCATCCTTTATTAGAAAGAAGACTTCAGAAAACCTCCACCCTAACTGCCCACTAGGCCAAAGCAGCCTTTCCCACAACTTGCCAGCACTGTCAAAACTTCCACTCGGCTCCCAGGGTCCATCTTCCCAGACAAGAGAGGAGCCCTTTAACAACATTACCAACCAGGCCTCACCAAGACACACTACCTAGAAATGACATGACTGGACAATTAAAATCCTCCTACAGACAAAACAGGCAAACAAAGTGTCCTCTGCTAGAGGCTGGCTCTGTGCGCACACAGCACACAGCACAGCGAGTCACCCCAGTGTCTCCTGGCCCACCCAGAAGTCACAAGCTCCCTCAGCTCCCATCCAGTGCACCCTACTTGGCCTTCCCATCGGGCTCTGGGTGCTGAGCCCCACCTTCTGGAGTCAACCCTCCACCGCGGCCTGGTCCTCTCTTACCTCAGGAAAGCGTCGGATCCTAGAAGCCCGCACAGCCCACTGGGTTTTTGCCTTCTGCATCTTGAGTTTATGGAGTATGTGACTAGAGAAGAAATGGTCTCCAATTGTAGGCTGCTCAAGGCTGCCATGGGATGAGCATGAGTGGCCCAAAGCCAAAATATACAAGTTGCATATATGTGTGTGCGTGTGTGTATGGCATTTACTACGCAAGATTTCTTCATCCTGAAACCCCACAAGAATACTGTCTTGAAAAGCAGCAGTCCTCTCTGGCCCACTAGTATAGTGCCCACCAACATGATAAAAATGCCCAGGGCTGGGGATGTGGCTCAAGCAGTAGCGCTCTCGCCTGGCATGCGCGCCCGGGTCCGATCCTCAGCACCACACACAAACAAGATGTTGTGTCCGCGGAAAAACTAAAAATATTAAAAAATTCTCTTTCACTCTCTCTTAAAATAAATAAATAAAAGCCCAGTGGCTGTTTCTTGGCAAACTTGGGACCCCCTAAGCCCACCCAACCCCAACACACAGATTCAGTGTCAGGCCACCTTCAGAGGAACTCAACGCGGCTGCTCAGCCTAATGAGCACTCTAACTACACACAAGTTCATTACTACGCTTTTCAGTGAGTCAGCCTGTGCACCGATTCCTGACAGGCTGGTCTGGAAAACATGAAAAATGAATGATTTCACTGCAATTTCCCTCTTGACAACCAGTCTGCAACTGACGCTGAGAAGGAAACCAGTGGTTCACTCACTCCACGTGGTGCCCTCAAAGAGGCAGGGCGCACTGCTCTGCGGGGCCCGGGAAGGCTGGCGCTGCTGGAACTGCTCAAGTCCTAAGGGATTAGGTGGGGAGACCGAATGCCCGCTGGGGGTCAGCGCGCAGGCCCCGCTGTCAGAGGTCTTCCCAGGCCGCCCCAGAGTGTAAACGCACGCGGGTTCACGGACCAGCGACTTCGGGGATGGGGTGCTCCAGGTTAGGGATACCAGGAGCCGGGATTGGGGAGCAGAGATGCAGCGTTGTAGGAAGCGATCCAGCGGCCCCGGGACGCAGGGGCCCGGCTCGTGCCCGCCCGCCGGGGTCCCGTACTCACGCACGCAGAGGCAGGCCACGAGCTTGGCGGCCTCCTCCGGCACGGGGCAGGTGGGGAAGAGCGGCTTGAGCAAGTAGGTGGCGAACACGAGCGCCACGATGTACTGCGAGGACGGCCGGATGATGAGCAGCTCGATCCAGAGCTTCAGGAAGGCGGGCAGGGAGCCGTACACCTCCAGCATGTAGGCGTAGTCGCCGCCGGACTTGGAGATGGTGGTGCCCAGCTCGGCGTAGCAGAGCGCGCCCACGATGGAGAAGATGCCGCACACGGCCCACACCACCAGCGCCAGCCCCGGCGAGCCGGCCTCCTTGAGCACGCCCGTGGGCGTCACGAAGATGCCCGAACCGATGATGGTGCCCACGATTATGGCCACGCCGTTGAGCAGCGTGATGTTGCGCTGCAGGGTCACGCCCTCCTCCGCCGGGTCGCCGCCGTCCGCGCGCCGCGCCGCCAGCATCCTCTCCCGCGCCTGCCGCTCCTCCTCCTCGACCGCCGGGCCCGCCACCGCGCGCCGCTTCGCGCCCGCGCCCGCCATGCTCGCCGCGCCGGCCGGCTGGGCCTGGACACGAGGTGCGCGCCGCGGACGAACGAGAAGCCCGCGCGCCCCCGAGCTGCTGCGTCTGCGCCCGCACTACCGGCCGCAGCTTTTTATCCCTGCGCCGGAAGGCCCCGCCCACCGCCGCCGCTACCCTCCCTCCAGGCCCCGCCCACCGCCCTCCGCCGTTGGTCCGCCCCAGAAGGCCCCGCCCCTTATCCAAGGCACGCCCGCCGCCCGCTGGTCCCGCCCGGCCGAGAACCGCCCCCAGCAAGCTGCTGGGAGCACGTGGAGCGTCGCCGACCGGACCGCGCTGGCCGAGTCCAGGCGACCAAGTTCGGGGCTTACGCGCCGCCCCATCCCAACTCCCCGGGCGTGCGGGCCGCCTAGGGGCCCTTTGTTTGGCGTTCCCCTCCCCCTGGCAGCCCTCCCCACCTAGCCCAGGCGGGAGCAGGTGGCCTGGGGCCAAGTGCGGGAAGGGTGGGGTTGGGGTGTGGTGTGCTCGCCCACCCCCTGACGGGAACCCGGGCCCAGTTCTGCCTGGCCCGAGTGATGGGACACTCCCCAGCCCCGCCAAGTCTGTGGTCCCAGGCTTCTGGGAGCTGGGGCAGCACGTGGCTCAGCTCAGTCCTGGGGAACTGAGTCACCAGGCTGTGGGTGTGCTTGCCGGCGAGCAGGGGAAAAGCCGGCCGTTTAGGAGCCCATTTCTGCACTGAGAGAATCCCATTTTATCCCAAGTCGAATCTTGTCAGAAACCGGTGATGTGGGGCGCACGCTCTCAGAAACAGGAGCACAGGCTTTGGGAAACCAGGGATCTGCTTATGCTCAATCAATATTACGAGGTCTCCTCTGAAAGAGCAAGAATGAGGACCCCCACCCCAAAACCTAAATGGGCTTCCCAGGCAGGCTGCTGTCATTCCTGGGATAGGCCAGAGGCCTCTGAGGTAGGAAGGCTGCAAGGTGGCGTGGTCAGAAGTCAGAGGAGGGGCTGCTGGGATCCAGGGTCCTAAGCACCTGCTGAGTGCACAGGGAAAACTCAGCCCAGGGTCAGGCCCGGGCAGAGAAGCTCTTGGCACACTCCATCATTCCCCTTTACTTGTCATAAGGTGTCCTGGGAAAGGCCAGCAGGAGAAGTGGGCGTGTGGGGAGGCCTTTGTTCCAGAGGACAGTGCATGGTGTCATTGCAGGACAGTCTGCTGAGCCACGGTGTGCTCCCCGGCACCCTGAGGAGTGGCCATGGTGGAAGGAGGTCAGACCTCTGCCATCTTTGGTCCGCTAACTGCTGCTGGGAAGCTGGCTGTCCTTAGAGCCCCAGCAAGGGGTTATTCGTGGGGAGGCCAACACATATCCTTCTGGACCCCCCATGTGAGCTGGTCATTCTTCCAGAGTGATAAAACTGCCTGAATTTTCTGCAGCACAAGAAGCCAGAGCAGAGCCGCCAAAAAGTTACACACATGAACTTGCGACACTATGTTGCCTAAGTTGGTGCCTAGGGAAAGATTAAAAAAAAAAACCACACTCCCTACTCTGGCTTCTCACACTGTCCTTTCAGAAGGCAGAAAACCATGTGACCAACTTACTGAGCCCTTGCTAAGACTTCAGTATACGACTTCTAATTTAATAAGGCAGGTGCCAATTCTTGGTGGTATTTTATCAATGAGGAGACTGAAGCTTTGCCCCTATGTAATCTCTCTGGCCAGTGAGTGGGCTAGAACCCCATCCTTTGGCCCCCAAAACATGGGATTCTTTTAAGCAATTTGCCTCCACCCTGTACCTGTGGCCTCTTTATCTTTAGATGGTCAGGTTTCTATGATTCATTGATTGTAAGGCATCACCATCTCAGTGTGCATTTTGATTTCACATGTAAGGCAATTGTTTGGCAAAGCCACAGGAGAGGTCCCGAGCACTGTCACACCAGATCTATGCTGCAGTCACCTTCAGGGTACAGTCTCAGTACAGGCGCCTAACTGCAGGTGCCTCCAGAGCTCTGGGCCACAGAGAGGTGGCCAGCATTGGTGCGGGAAGTGTAAAATCACACCCTGAATAAGCCAAGGACACTACAAGAGACCCAGAGAGAGGTCGGTCACAAGGAGTCACGCATGCCCAAATGGGCTTTTCTGGGGAGTCCTAGAAATGAGTCCAGCGTGAGAATTACCAAGGGAGGTGAAGGGAGCCCTCGGGTGCGTGGAAGGGCCCGGTCAACGGAACAGTTGTTGCCTGGGAGTGGGGCTGTGGGAAGCTGCGGCAGACCTTGTTTGGGAAGAGGGCTACCCTGTGTGAGTGTCCTCAAGGGCCCACAAGGGCTGCCCACGCCCACACCGTTACTTTTCATAGGGGTTTCCACGTGGGCTCCTTCCTGTGAGTTGGTATGTGGACAACTCACACTTTGCCCCTGCTAGCTGAATTAATCCTGACTCCTTACCAGACACTGAAAACTTAATCTTTGTAAACAGTGCCATCTAACGGTGGGAGTAGTGGCAGCGTTTTTTTGTTTTTTTTTTTTTAAGATTTATTTTTTAGTTGTAGTTGGACACAATACCTTTATTTTATTTATTTATTTTTTAGTAGTGCTGAGGATTGAACCCAGGGCCTTGCCCATGCCAGGCGAGCGCTCTACTGCCGAGCCACAACCCCTGCCCACCCCGGCAGCGTATTTTTTAAACAGACTCAATTCAGCCCCTGGTCCAAGTGCAACTCTCGAACTGACTTATCAAGTGTTGTGTCGTTTGTCCTAGTGCAGGCTGGAGAGAGAACGGCTGGACATTTCTGTAGATAGAAATTCGAGGGTTTCTATCAAAATCCTTGAAATTGCCCTTCCCCTTGACCAGTAACTCCACTCTGGGAGGGTCTCTGAGGAGGACAGATGGATGCTGTGTCCTGTCTGCAGCTATTTGTTATAGCTCTAAAAAATAACAGCCAGTGCTGAAACAGGATGTCCAGAGATCTGCTCTGGTCACGCCACACGACACAGAGTGCCTGATCATGAAAACTCCTGCTGTGACAGTGTATGCTGAAGTGACAAGTGCCCACGATCCTGTCATTCTGCTGGGGATGCTTTGGCTGAGATGGGACCTCACATGCATTTTTAAAAAAGATTTTTTTAGTTAATCATGGGCACAATATCTTTATTTTGTTTATTTATTTTTATGTGGTGCTGAGGATCGAACCCAGGGTCTCACACGTGAGAGGCGAGTGCTGTACCGCTGAGCCTCAGCCCCAGCCCCTCACATGCATTTTTTGAGGTCTGGGAAAGCTGTTCTTTCATAGCGATTTCTGTCCTTCAGATGGCAGGTACGGCTTGTCCCAGGGCAGTCGCCTCTTTTCAGGGACACATCCCCCTGGGCCTCTGGGGTCAGGGAGGAGCGGCCTTTCAGGAGCTTAACAGCCCTGGAGGACAATGTATGTGCTTCACCGGGTCAGACAGAGGTGTTTTGAGGTGACAGCCCAGTTTCAGTAAGCCCCTCCCACCTGGACGGGGCTCAGGCTGGGGGCCCTGAAGCCACAGACGGTGGGCTGGACCTGGACCCACAGACAGAGGTGAGCGTTCCTCCCCCTCCCCTGAGTCTGCATGGTAATTGTCAATGATCTCCAGGTGGCAGAGGGTGGGGGGGCGGAGGGTTTCATGCCACAGTACCAGCCACAGGTTTGGCAGGTGGTTGTCCATCTTGAGCCTCTGGGGCCTCTGGGCAGAGCTGCTGAAGGAACCCAGGTACATCCCAGCTCCTCACTTCAAGCAAGGCTTTTCTGTTTCTGTGGTCTCACCTTCTACAGCACAGGAGTCCGTACTTACCGTGTATGAGCTAAAGCACACAGAGTGCTTTGAGGAACCCGCTAACCGTGGTGTCCGTGGTAGCAACAGCCACCTAGGAAACAACTTGGGGAACTGTGCACCAGGAGGGGATGCAGATACCCAGGCTGGAGCTTGTTGCACACAACTCTTCTCTGCGTTTCTCGGTTGTTTCCAAACTTTCTTCAAGGAGCATATTTTCCCCTTACCTTGCTGAGCTGTTGCAAAGTCCCATTTTACAGGTCCACGCCATGGACGAGGACGTAGCCAGTGAGGGCGGGGCGGTCTGCCCCCTTTCCAGTCTGCAGTCTCCTCCACACTCCCGCCCTGGGGAGGGCAGGGCTCTGAACTGTGGTGCTTTGCTGCTGCGCCCCTCGCTCTGCAGGGCCAAACGTGGATAGGTTTTCAGGGAGCACTCCGTGGCCTCCAGCACCTTGGATTTGCTGAAGTGAGCTCGACATCTTTTTCAGACTGCCGAGGGGTCTCCGCCAGGCGTGTGTCCTGTGACGTGAGCCTGTTTCTGCAGTGGGGCGAGGGCTCTCCCTGTCCTTGCTGTGTGAGACTTTCAGCATGGGGACCGAGTTTCGTTTTTGAAAGCCATGGTCTCACTACACACGGCAGATAGGTCTCCCTGTGTGCTCCAGGTTGCCCCCTGCCACTTCTGAATCCTGAACACTGACCGTCCAGCTGGGGCCAGGCCTTGAAGGAGCCCTTTTCCATTTAATTTCTGGGACAATCACGATTAGTCTCCAGTAATGGGCCCTGCTCACAGCTGCAGAAGTAGCTGTGACCAAGCCTGGCCTCAGACCCAGGCGGCCCTCCCCGACCTGCCATGCTGCAGCCGTGCCCTGTGCCCTTCCCACAGGCCAGAAACCAGCGGCGGAGTTTCCTGTGCAGCTGCTCATGGGAACTACTGTGCCGCCCGCTCCCCTTCAGAGGCTGGCGAGTTCCCCCGTCCTCTGAGGTGCCCGAGGGTGGAGCAGTGTGCACAGTTGCAGGGGGTCCCGCAGCCTGGACCTGCCGAGGGGGCGTACTAGGGCCATGCTCCCCTGCTTGAGTTCAGGTTGGTAAAGAGCACTCGCCTTGTCCCAGGGGCTGGGCTGGTGACTGCCACCGCGGAGGTCATCAAGGGTTCTTGGTCTTGTTGGCACTCTTGGGAAGGTGCTCTGCTCATCCCGGATTTGCGGGAACACAGTAGGAAACCCGGGCTTCCGCATCCAGGATGACCTCTCAAGGCCCAGTGGCTGGTGAGTACGAGAAGCATGTCCGTGGTCCAGCCATGGGAAGGACTGAAGCTGTGGACTCAGGCTGCAGCACAGGTGACCCAGGGACAGAGCTGACAGAGCCAGACACAGAAGGGCCTCATGGCCTGTGATCCGCGATGTGACCTGTCCAGAGCAGGAAACTCCCTAGAGACCAGCAGATCGCGGCTGCCTAGGGCAGGAGGGAAAAGGGAGGGACTGGTGATGGGGAGGCTGGCTCTCCCCAAGGTGTGGAAGCGTCTTGGACTAGACGGCAGGACAGCTGCACAGTGTTCTTGACGCACTACATGCCACTGAGCTCACTGAGCGGCAGCTTTTTTTCCGTTTTCCATTTTTGGTGCCAGGGATCGAACCCAGGGCTGCGTAAGTCATCAGTCCAGCCCCTGGGCCACGTCCCCAGCCCTGTTTGTGGTACGTAGAGACAGGGTTTTGCTAATTTGCTGAGGGCCTTACTAATTTGCCCAGGCTGGCCTCAACTTGTATCCTCCTGCCGTAGCCTCCCGAGTCATTGGGATTACAGCTGTGCGCACTGTGCCTGGGGAGTTACACACTTTCAAATCATTAATCTTACGGTATCTGAATTTTACCTCAAACAGAGAAGAGTCCAGGCCAAGTCAGGGGCTCTGGGTTCAAATCCCACTGCTACCACTTGCTAGTTTCTGTGGCACCAGGTGTGTGACTCCCTGGGGGTTTCCAAGCCTCAGCTTCCCCTTCTGTAAGGTGGGAGAGCTTGACTCCACCTCCCGAGTGGTGGGCACAGGTGATGGAAGCCCACCAGTGAGCTGCCGTTAGCATGGCCGACACTGTCAGGGTCACGTCTTCCAGGGGGCTGAACTGGCTGGCACAGCACCTGAATGCCCATCTGACTTTCTTCCCAAACCGGACAAGGCTGGGAAACTGAGCAGGGCGATGAGATGGAGCAGCAACCCTGCGCTGACCCTGCGCTTCCTGGGTCTGCAGCCACGCATGCCTGCGCTCTGGCGGGGAGTCTGTCAGTGGCCCTAGAAACACGCGGGGCTTGCTTGCTCCTCCTGCCCCTCACTCAGACACCAGGCCTTTGTAGTGTCTGCCCAGCACACTGGTCCTGTGCCCTGCAGCCTGGGTTGCCCAAGGGACACCTGTCTGCCTCTAACCTCGGCTAACCCCAGACCTGGGCCCACCGGTGCATCCCACTGGGGGTCGGGCGTCTCAGGAGGTGGGAAGGCCAGATGGACAAGCTGAAGGAGGGTTCAGGAGCCTGGGTCCCGCTGTGCCTGCTTCACCTGGGCAGCACCCAGTGGTGGTTTGGTTCTCGCCCAGTCCAACAGCCTCCCTGGAGGTGGCTCCGGCTCATCCCGCTGTTAGAGACCCGATGACATGTTGAAGTCCTAACCTCCAGGGCCTCAGAAGTGGCTGTATGGGAGGAGGCCATTGCCGACGTGGCTGGTGAGAACGAGGTCACCCGTGACTCAAGTGCCCTGATAAGGACAGCCTGAGACGGTGGACACCCCGAGAGCAGCCAGGTGGCCATGAAGGTGGGGTTCAGTTAAGGGTTATGAACCAAGGACCCGGAGCACACCAGGCACTCCCAGAGCCGGGAGAGGAAAGTGCCCCGCAGAGCCTTCCGAGGCGGAGAACAGACGTGTCGCTCTCAAAACCGAGAGGGACCAACACAAAGCCACCGATGGGACCGAGGGAGCTCCCACCTGGGGCAGAGTTCACCTTCCTCCTGGCCAGTCGGGGGAAGCAGACGGGAGCCCTTCTCCCATGGCGGCGGGCATGGTTGCCCAGCTGCCTCTTCTCCCCCCCCCCAAGAACACAAGAGCGGCGCTGCCCCTGCTCCAAGCAGCCCCTCTCCTCTTGCAGTGAGCGTCCAAGCCCCAGAGCTGTCACCCCTGCCATCCACTGGGTCACGCTGGTCTCTGCCCACACTCACCCCTGCACATCCCAGCTCAGGGGAAAACCCCTAAGAAAAGTAACGGTGTGGGCGCGGCCCTGCCCCTGCCCCTGCCCCTGCCCCTGCCCCTGCCCCCGCTGGCCACCGCAGGGCAGTCCACAGGTGCTTATCATGTTGGCCACCCCTGGTGGGCAGCTCCCACCAGGCAGGGCCAGGACGTCCTGCCTCTGATCTTGAATGGGTCTCGTTCTGCCCAGCACCGGTGGCGGGTGGGGGAGTGGAGTGTCTCTTGTGAATCAACCTGTAAAGGAGGTGCCTCGCGCACTCAGGAGGCGAGCCTTCCTCGCAGGTGCCGCCCCCTCCCGGGATGCCTGGGTCCTGGCCTCTGGTCTGCGAACAGGAGCGAGCGCAGGGGACCTCTCTAAGTTCCCAGAGTTCAGTCAAAAGATCAGCTGACTTGCCCTTGATGAAGATAATCCCCAGGTGAGAGACATTTCAAAAGAGAGGTTCCCCTTGGACACAGGAAGTTCTGACAAAGGGGTCGGTCCTCACTCTGAAAAGGCGCAGCCTGTGTCTCCAGTGGTGGCCAGCGTGTGGAGCTCGGCGGAAGTGGAGTCTCTTCCTTCCTGGGCAGGTGAACTGCCACTTCCCACAGGCCTGGCAGCTGACCTGGCTACTGCTGGGCCTCGGCACAGGAAGGCCAACCCTTGGTGCTGGACACTCGCCCCTCTGCCCTGGACTGTGAGAAGAACCTCTGCCCATCATCTGGTGCCCAGGACTAGGGTTGGCAACCTGGGTGGAAGCAGGCAACAGACCCCGCACTCCTGGAGCCTGTTCTCTGTGACGCTCGCTGGCTGTGCGGCCTGAGCCCTCGGCGTTGGGCACGGGGGCCGAGGACAGATGCCTCAGCACGGAGCAGGGAGGGGGCTCAGCCCTGCAAAGGCAGGATCTTGAAACTCAATGTTCAATTCTGTCCTTTGGAAAATCTGGGCGAACATGGTTCACCACCCTAAGGACCTTCCCTTGTGAGGGCAAAGAAAGGCAGCTGGCCACGCGCACACAGCTCAGGGCGCCACTGGGTGCTCGGAGGCTGAGGAGCTTGACGGGAAGTCAGACCCCTGAGAGCCACGGTGTGAAGTGCCACTCCATGCAGGATGGCAGCTGCCGGGTCTCACAGGATGACCTGTGCGCTAAGGCCCGGCACAAGGACTCCTGTCAGGAACAGAGAAGAAAAATGGTCAAGGTCACGTTCCAAAAGAAATCCCTGCCCTGTTCAGAGAGGAGGGGTTTGGTGGGGACAGGGGTGAAGGGACAGAGGCTAGAAGACAAGTGGCTAAGCTTGAAGGTGAGAGGTCCTGGTCAGACTGCAGCAGAGTGGACAGGAGAGGGACCCAGGAGGTGCAGTGGTTTCAGGGGACCCCCAATAGCCCTCACCAATGCCATGGGACAGGGAATAAGGGCTGAGGGAGACCACAGGGGTGGAAAGCAGGATGCGCCCCCCCTGGTGACTCCACGGTGTGTAGAACAGCAGTCCTCAGGCTGTGCCTGCCCTAGTGACTCCATAGTGTACAGCACAGCAGCTCTCAGGCTGTGCCTGCCCTGGTGACTCCATGGTGTGTAGAAGAGCAGTCCTCAGGCGGCGCCTGCCCTAGTGACTCCATGGTGTGTAGACAGCAGTCCTCAGGCTGTGCCTGCCCTGAGTGACTCCATGGTGTGTAGGACAGCAGTCCTCAGGCTGTGCCTGCCCTAGTGACTCCATGGTGTGCAGAAGAGCAGTCCTCAGGCTGCGCCTGCCCTGGTGACTGCATGGTGTGTAGGACAGCAGTCCTCAGGCTGTGCTTGCCCTAGTGACTCCATGGTGTGCAGGACAGCAGTCCTCAGGCTGTGCCTGCCCTAGTGACTCCATGGTGTGTGGAACAGCAGTCCTCAGCTGTGCCTGCCCTGGTGACTGCATGGTGTGTAGGACAGCAGTCCTCAGGCTGTGCCTGCCCTGGTGACTCCATGGTGTATAGGACAGCAGTCCTCAGGCTGTGCCTGCCCTAGTGACTCCATGGTGTGTAGGACAGCAGTCCTCAGGCTGTGCCTGCCCTGGTGACTGCATGGTGTGTGGAACAGTAGTCCTCAGGCTGTGCCTGCCCTGGTGACTCCATGGTGTAGAACAGCAGTCCTCAGGCTGTGCCTGCCCTGGTGACTCCATGGTGTGTAGACAGCAGTCCTCAGGCTATGCCTGCCCTGGTGACGCCATGGTGTGTAGAACAGCAGTCCTCAGGCTGTGCCTGCCCTAGTGACTCCATGGTGTGTGGAACAGCAGTCCTCAGGCTGTGCCTGCCCTAGTGACTCCATGGTGTAGAACAGCAGTCCTCAGGCTGCGCCTGCCCTGGTGACTCCATGGTGTGTAGGACAGCAGTCCTCAGGCTGTGCCTGCCCTGGTGACTCCATGGTGTGTAGGACAGCAGTCCTCAGGCTGTGCCAGCCCTAGTGACTCCATGGTGTATAGGACAGCAGTCCTCAGGCTGCGCCTGCCCTAGTGACTCCATGGTGTGTAGAACAGCAGTCCTCAGGCTGCGCCTGCCCTAGTGACTCCATGGTGTGCAGAACAGCAGTCCTCAGGTTGCGCCTGCCCTGGTGACTCCATGGTGTGTAGAACAGCAGTCCTCAGGCTGCGCCTGCCCTAGTGACTCCATGGTGTGTAGAACAGCAGTCCTCAGGCTGCGCCTGCCCTAGTGACTCCATGGTGTGTAGACAGCAGTCCTCAGGCTGCGCCTGCCCTGGTGACTCCATGGTGTGTAGAACAGCAGTCCTCAGGCTGCGCCTGCCCTGGTGACTCCATGGTGTGTAGAACAGCAGTCCTCAGGCTGCGCCTGCCCTGGTGACTCCATGGTGTGTAGGACAGCAGTCCTCAGGCTGAGCCTGCCCTGAGTGACTCCATGGTGTGTAGGACAGCAGTCCTCAGGCTGTGCCTGCCCTAGTGACTCCATGGTGTGCAGAACAGCAGTCCTCAGGCTGTGCCTGCCCTGGTGACTGCATGGTGTATAGGACAGCAGTCCTCAGACTGTGCCAGCCCTAGTGACTCCATGTTGTGTAGAACAGCAGTCCTCAGGCTGCGCCTGCCCTAGTGACTCCATGGTGTATAGGACAGCAGTCCTCAGGCTGTGCCAGCCCTAGTGACTCCATGGTGTGTGGAACAGCAGTCCTCAGGCTGTGCCTGCCCTAGTGACTCCATGGTGTGTGGAACAGCAGTCCTCAGGCTGTGCCTGCCCTAGTGACTCCATGGTGTGTAGAACAGCAGTCCTCAGGCTGCGCCTGCCCTAGTGACTCCATGGTGTATAGAACAGCAGTCCTCATGCTGCGCCTGCCCTGGTGACTCCATGGTGTGCAGAACAGCAGTCCTCAGGCTGTGCCTGCCCTAGTGACTTTATGGTGTGTAGAACAGCAGTCCTCAGGCTGTGCCTGCCCTAGTGACTCCATGGTGTGTAGAACAGCAGTCCTCAGGCTGTGCCTGCCCTGAGTGACTCCATGGTGTGTAGACAGCAGTCCTCAGGTTGCACCTGCCCTGGTGACTGCATGGTGTGTAGAACAGCAGTCCTCAGGCTGTGCCTGCCCTAGTGACTCCATGGTGTGTAGAACAGCAGTCCTCAGGCTGTGCCTGTCCTAGTGACTCCATGGTGTGCAGAACAGCAGTCCTCAGGCTGTGCCAGCCCTAGTGACTCCATGGTGTGTAGAACAGCAGTCCTCAGGCTGCGCCTGCCCTGGTGACTCCATGGTGTGCGGAACAGCAGTCCTCAGGCTGCGCCTGCCCTAGTGACTCCATGGTGTACAGAACAGCAGTCCTCAGGCTGCACCTGCCCTAGTGACTCCATGGTGTGTAGGACAGCAGTCCTCAGGCTGCGCCTGCCCTGGTGACTCCATGGTGTGTAGGACAGCAGTCCTCAGGCTGTGCCTGCCCTAGTGACTCCATGGTGTGTAGAACAGCAGTCCTCAGGCTGTGCCTGCCCTGGTGACTCCATGGTGTGTAGAACAGCAGTCCTCAGGCTGCGCCTGCCCTAGTGACTCCATGGTGTGTAGAACAGCAGTCCTCAGGCTGTGCCTGCCCTAGTGACTCCATGGTGTGTAGACAGCAGTCCTCAGGTTGCACCTGCCCTGGTGACTGCATGGTGTGCAGAACAGCAGTCCTCAGGCTGTGCCTGCCCTAGTGACTCCATGGTGTGTAGAACAGCAGTCCTCAGGCTGTGCCTGTCCTAGTGACTCCATGGTGTGCAGAACAGCAGTCCTCAGGCTGCGCCTGCCCTAGTGACTCCATGGTGTGTAGGACAGCAGTCCTCAGGCTGTGCCTGCCCTAGTGACTCCATGGTGTGTAGAACAGCAGTCCTCAGGCTGTGCCTGCCCTAGTGACTCCATGGTGTGTAGAACAGCAGTCCTCAGGCTGTGCCTGCCCTGAGTGACTCCATGGTGTGTAGGACAGCAGTCCTCAGGCTGTGCCTGCCCTAGTGACTCCATGGTGTGCAGAACAGCAGTCCTCAGGCTGTGCCTGCCCTGGTGACTGCATGGTGTGTAGGACAGCAGTCCTCAGGCTGTGCCAGCCCTAGTGACTCCATGGTGTATAGAACAACAGTCCTCAGGCTGTACCTGCCCTGGTGACTGCATGGTGTGTAGGACAGCAGTCCTCAGGCTGTGCCAGCCCTAGTGACTCCATGTTGTGTAGAACAGCAGTTCTCAGGCTGCCTCTGCCCTAGTGACTCCATGGTGTGTGGAACAGCAGTCCTCAGGCTGTGCCTGCCCTAGTGACTCCATGGTGTGTAGAACAACAGTCCTCAGGCTGCGCCTGCCCTAGTGACTCCATGGTGTGTAGAACAGCAGTCCTCATGCTGCGCCTGCCCTGGTGACTCCATGGTGTGCAGAACAGCAGTCCTCAGGCTGCGCCTGCCCTGAGTAACTCCATGGTGTGCAGAACAGCAGTCCTCAGGCTGTACCTGCCCTGGTGACTCCATGGTGTATAGAACAGCAGTCCTCAGGCTGCACCTTTCCTAGTGACTCCATGGTGTGTAAAACAGCAGCTCTCAGGCTGTGCCTGCCCTAGTGACTCCATGGTGTGTAGAACAGCAGTCCTCAGGCTGCGCCTGCCCTGGTGACTCCATGGTGTGTAGAACAGCAGTCCTCAGTCTGTGCCTGCCCTAATGACTCCATGGTGTGTAGAACAGCAGTCCTCAGGCTGTGCCTGCCCTAGTGACTCCATGGTGTGCAGAACAGCAGTCCTCAGACTGTGCCTGCCCTGAGTTACTCCATGGTGTATAGAACAGCAGTCCTCAGGCTGCACCTTTCCTAGTGACTCCATGGTGTGTAGAACAGCAGCTCTCAGGCTGTGCCTGCCCTGGTGACTCCATGGTGTGGAACAGCAGTCCTCAGGTTGTGCCTGCCCTAATGACTCCATGGTGTGTACGACAGCAGTCCTCAGGATGTGCCTGCCCTAGTGACTCCATGGTGGGTAGAACACCAGTCCTCAGGCTGTTCCTGCCCTGAGTTACTCCATAGTGTACAGAACAGCAGTCCTCAGGCTGCGCCTGCCCTGGTGACTCCATGGTGTAGAACAGCAGTCCTCAGGCTGCGCCTGCCCTGGTGACTCCATGGTGTGTGGAACAGCAGTCCTCAGGCTGCGCCTGCCCTAGTGACTCCATGGTGTGTAGGACAGCAGTCCTCAGGCTGTGCCTGCCCTGGTGACTCCATGGTGTGCAGAACAGCAGTCCTCAGGCTGCGCCTGCCCTAGTGACTCCATGGTGGGTAGAACAGCAGTCCTCAGGCTGTTCCTGCCCTGAGTTACTCCATGGTGGGTAGAACAGCAGTCCTCAGGCTGTGCCTGCCCTAGTGACTCCATGGTGTGTAGAACAGCAGTCCTCAGGCTGTGCCTGCCCTGGTGACTCCATGGTGTACAGAACAGCAGTCCTCATGCTGCGCCTGCCCTGGTGACTCCATGATGTATAGAACAACAGTCCTCAGGCTGCACCTGCCCTGAGTAACTCCATGGTGTGCAGAACAGCATTCCTCAGGCTGTGCCTGCCCTAGTGACTCCATGGTGTGTAGAACAGCAGCTCTCAGGCTGTGGCTGCCCTGAGTAACTCCATGGTGTGTAGAACAGCAGTCCTCAGGCTGTGCCTACCCTAGTGACTCCATGGTGTGCAGAACAGCAGTCCTCAGCTGTGCCCGCCCTGGTGACTGCATGGTGTGTAGGACAGCAGTCCTCAGGCTGCGCCTGCCCTAGTGACTCCATGGTGTACGGAACAGCAGTCCTCAGGCTGCACCTGCCCTAGTGACTCCATGGTGTACAGAACAGCATTCCTCAGGCTGTGCCTGCCCTAGTGACTCCATGGTGTGTGGAACAGTAGTCCTCAGGCTGTGCCTGCCCTGGTGACTCCATGGTGTGTAGGACAGCAGTTCTCAGGCTGTGCCTGCCCTGAGTGACTCCATGGTGTGTGGAACAGCAGTCCTCAGGCTGTGCCTGCCCTGGTGACTGCATGGTGTGTAGGACAGCAGTCCTCAGGCTGTGCTTGCCCTAGTGACTCCATGGTGTGCAGGACAGCAGTCCTCAGGCTGTGCCTGCCCTAGTGACTCCATGGTGTGTAGGACAGCAGTCCTCAGGCTGTGCCTGCCCTGGTGACTCCATGGTGTATAGGACAGCAGTCCTCAGGCTGTGCCTGCCCTGGTGACTGCATGGTGTGTAGGACAGCAGTCCTCAGGCTGTTCCTGCCCTGGTGACTGCATGGTGTGTGGAACAGTAGTCCTCAGGCTGTGCCTGCCCTGGTGACTCCATGGTGTAGAACAGCAGTCCTCAGGCTGTGCCTGCCCTGGTGACTCCATGGTGTGTAGACAGCAGTCCTCATGCTGCGCCTGCCCTAGTGACTCCATGGTGTGTAGAACAGCAGTCCTCAGGCTGTGCCTGCCCTAGTGACTCCATGGTGTGTAGAACAGCAGTCCTCAGGCTGTGCCTACCCTAGTGACTCCATGGTGTGTGGAACAGCAGTCCTCAGGCTGTGCCTGCCCTGGTGACTCCATGGTGTGTAGAACAGCAGTCCTCAGGCTATGCCTGCCCTGGTGACTCCATGGTGTGTAGAACAGCATTCCTCAGGCTGTGCCTGCCCTGAGTGACCCCATGGTGTAGAACAGCAGTCCTCAGGCTGTGCCTGTCCTAGTGACTCCATGGTGTGTAGAACTGCAGTCCTCAGGCTGTGCCTGCCCTGGTGACTCCATGGTGTGTAGAACAGCAGTCCTCAGGCTGTGCCTGCCCTAGTGACTCCATGGTGTGTAGAACAGCAGTCCTCAGGCTGTGCCTGCCCTAGTGACTCCATGGTGTGTAGAACAGCAGTCCTCAGGCTGTGCCTGCCCTAGTGACTCCATGGTGTAGAACAGCAGTCCTCAGGCTGCGCCTGCCCTGAGTAACTCCATGGTGTGCAGAACAGCAGTCCTCAGGCTGTGCCTGCCCTGGTGACTCCATGGTGTGTAGAACAGCAGTCCTCAGGCTGTGCCAGCCCTAGGACTCCATGGTGTATAGGACAGCAGTCCTCAGGCTGTGCCTGCCCTGGTGACTCCATGATGTGTGGACAGCAGTCCTCAGGCTGTGCCTGCCCTGGTGACTCCATGGTGTGTAGAACAGCAGTCCTCAGGCTGCACCTGCCCTAGTGACTCCATGGTGTGTAGGAGAGCAGTCCTCAGGCTGCGCCTGCCCTAGTGACTCCATGGTGTGTAGAACAGCAGTCCTCAGGCTGCGCCTGCCCTAGTGACTCCATGGTGTGTAGAACAGCAGTCCTCAGGCTGTGCCTGCCCTGGTGACTCCATGATGTGTGGACAGCAGTCCTCAGGCTGTGCCTGCCCTGGTGACTCCATGGTGTGTAGAACAGCAGTCCTCAGGCTGCACCTGCCCTGGTGACTCCATGGTGTGTAGAACAGCAGTCCTCAGGCTGTGCCTGCCCTGGTGACTCCATGGTGTGAGGAACAGCAGTCCTCAGGCTGTGCCTGCCCTAGTGACTCCATGGTGTGTAGAACAGCAGTCCTCAGGCTGTGCCTGCCCTGGTGACTCCATGGTGTGTAGAACAGCAGTCCTCAGGCTGTGCCTGCCCTAGTGACTTTATGGTGTGTGGAACAGCAGTCCTCAGGCTGAGCCTGCCCTGAGTGACTCCATGGTGTGTAGGACAGCATTCCTCAGGCTGTGCCTGCCCTAGTGACTCCATGGTGTGCAGAACAGCAGTCCTCAGGCTGTGCCTGCCCTGGTGACTGCATGGTGTATAGGACAGCAGTCCTCAGACTGTGCCAGCCCTAGTGACTCCATGTTGTGTAGAACAGCAGTTCTCAGGCTGCCTCTGCCCTAGTGACTCCATGGTGTGTAGGACAGCATTCCTCAGGCTGTGCCTGCCCTAGTGACTCCATGGTGTGCAGAACAGCAGTCCTCAGGCTGTGCCTGCCCTGGTGACTGCATGGTGTATAGGACAGCAGTCCTCAGACTGTGCCAGCCCTAGTGACTCCATGTTGTGTAGAACAGCAGTTCTCAGGCTGCCTCTGCCCTAGTGACTCCATGGTGTGTGGAACAGCAGTCCTCAGGCTGTTCCTGCCCTAGTGACTCCATGGTGTGTGGAACAGCAGTCCTCAGGCTGCGCCTGCCCTAGTGACTCCATGGTGTGTAGAACAGCAGTCCTCAGGCTGTGCCTGCCCTGGTGACTCCATGGTGTGTAGAACAGCAGTCCTCAGGCTGCGCCTGCCCTGGTGACTCCATGGTGTGTAGAACAGCAGTCCTCAGGCTGTGCCTGCCCTAGTGACTTTATGGTGTGTAGAACAGCAGTCCTCAGGCTGTGCCTGCCCTGGTGACTCCATGGTGTGCAGAACAGCAGTCCTCATGCTGTGCCTGCCCTGGTGACTCCATGGTGTGTAGAACAGCTGTCCTCAGGCTGTGCCTGCCCTGAGTGACTCCATGGTGTGTAGAACAGCAGTCCTCAGGCTGCGCCTGCCCTGGTGACTCCATGGTTTGTGGAACAGCAGTCCTCAGGCTGCGCCTGCCCTAGTGACTCCATGGTGTGTAGGACAGCAATCCTCAGGCTGTGCCTGCCCTAGTGACTCCATGGTGTGCAGAACAGCAGTCCTCAGGCTGCACCTGCCCTAGTGACTCCATGGTGTGTAGACAGCAGTCCTCAGGTTGCACCTGCCCTGGTGACTGCATGGTGTGCAGAACAGCAGTCCTCAGGCTGTGCCTGCCCTAGTGACTCCATGGTGTGTAGAACAGCAGTCCTCAGGCTGTGCCTGTCCTAGTGACTCCATGGTGTGCAGAACAGCAGTCCTCAGGCTGCGCCTGCCCTAGTGACTCCATGGTGTGTAGGACAGTAGTCCTCAGGCTGTGCCTGCCCTAGTGACTCCATGATGTGTAGAACAGCAGTCCTCAGGCTGTGCCTGCCCTAGTGACTCCATGGTGTGTAGAACAGCAGTCCTCAGGCTGTGCCTGCCCTGGTGACTGCATGGTGTGTAGGACAGCAGTCCTCAGGCTGTGCCTGCCCTAGTGACTCCATGGTGTGCAGAACAGCAGTCCTCAGGCTGTGCCTGCCCTGGTGACTGCATGGTGTGTAGGACAGCAGTCCTCAGGCTGTGCCAGCCCTAGTGACTCCATGGTGTATAGGACAGCAGTCCTCAGGCTGTACCTGCCCTGGTGACTGCATGGTGTGTAGCACAGCAGTCCTCAGGCTGTGCCAGCCCTAGTGACTCCATGGTGTGTAGAACAGCAGTCCTCATGCTGCGCCTGCCCTGGTGACTCCATGGTGTGCAGAACAGCAGTCCTCAGGCTGCGCCTGCCCTGAGTAACTCCATGGTGTGCAGAACAGCAGTCCTCAGGCTGTACCTGCCCTGGTGACTCCATGGTGTATAGAACAGCAGTCCTCAGGCTGCACCTTTCCTAGTGACTCCATGGTGTGTAGAACAGCAGCTCTCAGGCTGTGCCTGCCCTGGTGACTCCATGGTGTGGAGAACAGCAGTCCTCAGGCTGCGCCTGCCCTAGTGACTCCATGGTGTGTAGAACAGCAGCTCTCAGGCTGTGCCTGCCCTAGTGACTCCATGGTGTGTAGAACAGCAGCTCTCAGGCTGTGCCTGCCCTAGTGACTCCATGGTGTGCAGAACAGCAGCTCTCAGGCTGTGCCTGCCCTAGTGACTCCATGGTGTGTAGAACAGCAGCTCTCAGGCTGTGCCTGCCCTAGTGACTCCATGGTGTGTAGAACAGCAGCTCTCAGGCTGTGCCTGCCCTAGTGACTCCATGGTGTGTAGAACAGCAGTCCTCAGGCTGCGCCTGCCCTGGTGACTCCATGGTGTGTAGAACAGCAGTCCTCAGTCTGTGCCTGCCCTAGTGACTCCATGGTGTGTAGAACAGCAGTCCTCAGGCTGTGCCTGCCCTAGTGACTCCATGGTGTGCAGAACAGCAGTCCTCAGACTGTGCCTGCCCTGAGTTACTCCATGGTGTATAGAACAGCAGTCCTCAGGCTGCACCTTTCCTAGTGACTCCATGGTGTGTAGAACAGCAGCTCTCAGGCTGTGCCTGCCCTGGTGACTCCATGGTGTGGAACAGCAGTCCTCAGGTTGTGCCTGCCCTAATGACTCCATGGTGTGTACGACAGCAGTCCTCAGGATGTGCCTGCCCTAGTGACTCCATGGTGGGTAGAACACCAGTCCTCAGGCTGTTCCTGCCCTGAGTTACTCCATGGTGGGTAGAAGAGCAGTCCTAAGGCTGTGCCTGCCCTAGTGACTCCATGGTGTATAGAACAGCAGTCCTCAGGCTGTGCCTGCCCTGGTGACTCCATGGTGTACAGAACAGCAGTCCTCATGCTGCGCCTGCCCTGGTGACTCCATGATGTATAGAACAACAGTCCTCAGGCTGCACCTGCCCTGAGTAACTCCATGGTGTGCAGAACAGCATTCCTCAGGCTGTGCCTGCCCTAGTGACTCCATGGTGTGTAGAACAGCAGCTCTCAGGCTGTGGCTGCCCTGAGTAACTCCATGGTGTGTAGAACAGCAGTCCTCAGGCTGTGCCTACCCTAGTGACTCCATGGTGTGCAGAACAGCAGTCCTCAGCTGTGCCCGCCCTGGTGACTGCATGGTGTGTAGGACAGCAGTCCTCAGCCTGTGCCTGCCCTAGTAACTCCATGGTGTGTAGAACAGCAGTCCTCAGGCTGTGCCTGTCCTAGTGACTCCACGGTGTGTGGAACAGCAGTCCTCAGGCTGTGCCTGCCCTGCTGACTCCATGGTGTGCAGAACAGCAGTCCTCAGGCTGTGCCTGCCCTGGTGACTCCATGGAATGTAGAACAGCAGTCCTCAGGCTGTGCCTGCCCTGGTGACTCCATGGTATGCAGAACAGCAGTCCTCAGGCTGTGCCTGCCCTGGTGACTCCATGGTGTAGAACAGCAGTCCTCAGGCTGTGCCTGCCCTGGTGACTCCATGGTGTGCAGAACAGCAGTCCTCAGGCTGTGCCTGCCCTGGTGACTCCATGGTGTGTACGACAGCAGTCCTCAGGCTGCGCCTGCCCTGAGTGACTCCATGGTGTGCAGAACAGCAGTCCTCAGCTGTGCCTGCCCTGGTGACTGCATGGTGTGTAGGACAGCAGTCCTCAGGCTGTGCCTGCCCTAGTGACTCCATGGTGTATAGGACAGCAGTCCTCAGGCTGTACCTGCCCTGGTGACTGCATGGTGTGTAGGACAGCAGTCCTCAGGCTGTGCCAGCCCTAGTGACTCCATGTTGTGTAGAACAGCAGTTCTCAGGCTGCCTCTGCCCTAGTGACTCCATGGTGTGTGGAACAGCAGTCCTCAGGCTGTGCCTGCCCTAGTGACTCCATGGTGTGTAGAACAGCAGTCCTCAGGCTGTGCCTGCCCTAGTGACTCCATGGTGTGCAGAACAGCAGTCCTCAGGCTGCACCTGCCCTAGTGACTCCATGGTGTGTAGACAGCAGTCCTCAGGTTGCACCTGCCCTGGTGAGTGCATGGTGTGTAGAACAGCAGTCCTCAGGCTGTGCCTGCCCTAGTGACTCCATGGTGTGCAGAACAGCAGTCCTCAGGCTGCGCCTGCCCTAGTGACTCCATGGTGTGTAGGACAGCAGTCCTCAGGCTGTGCCTGCCCTAGTGACTCCATGGTGTGTACAGAACAGCAGTCCTCAGGCTGTGCCTGCCCTAGTGACTCCATGATGTGTAGAACAGCAGTTCTCAGGCTGCCTCTGCCCTAGTGACTCCATGGTGTGTGGAACAGCAGTCCTCAGGCTGCGCCTGCCCTAGTGACTCCATGGTGTGTAGAACAGCAGTTCTCAGGCTGCCTCTGCCCTAGTGACTCCATGGTGTGTGGAACAGCAGTCCTCAGGCTGTGCCTGCCCTAGTGACTGCATGGTGTGTGGAACAGTAGTCCTCAGGCTGTGCTTGCCCTGGTGACTCCATGGTGTAGAACAGCAGTCCTCAGGCTGTGCCTGCCCTAGTGACTCCATGGTGTGTAGAACAGCAGTCCTCAGGCTGTGCCTGCCCTAGTGACTCCATGGAGTGTCGAACAGCAGTCCTCAGGCTGTGCCTGCCCTAGTGACTCCATGGTGTGTAGAACAGCAGTCCTCAGGCTGTGCCTGCCCTGGTGACTCCATGGTGTGTAGAACAGCAGTCCTCAGGCTGTGCCTGCCCTTAGTGACTCCATGGTGTGTAGAACAGCAGTCCTCAGGCTGTACTTGCCCTAGTGACTCCATGGTGTGTAGGACAGCAGTCCTCAGGCTGTGCCTGTCCTAGTGACTCCATGGTGTGTGGAATAGCAGTCCTCAGGCTGTGCCTGCCCTGGTGACTCCATGGTGTGTAGGACAGCAGTCCTCAGGCTGTGCCTGCCCTAGTGACTCCATGGTGTGTACAGAACAGCAGTCCTCAGGCTGTGCCTGCCCTAGTGACTCCATGGTGTGTAGAACAGCAGTTCTCAGGCTGCCTCTGCCCTAGTGACTCCATGGTGTGTGGAACAGCAGTCCTCAGGCTGTGCCTGCCCTAGTGACTGCATGGTGTGTGGAACAGTAGTCCTCAGGCTGTGCCTGCCCTGGTGACTCCATGGTGTAGAACAGCAGTCCTCAGGCTGTGCCTGCCCTAGTGACTCCATGGTGTGTAGAACAGCAGTCCTCAGGCTGTGCCTGCCCTAGTGACTCCATGGTGTGTAGAACAGCAGTCCTCAGGCTGTGCCTGCCCTAGTGACTCCATGGTGTGTAGAACAGCAGTCCTCAGGCTGTGCCTGCCCTAGTGACTCCATGGTGTATAGAACAGCAGTCCTCAGGCTGTGCCTGCCCTGAGTGACTCCATGGTGTGTGGACAGCAGTCCTCAGGCTGTGCCTGCCCTAGTGACTCCATGGTGTGTGGAACAGCAGTGCCCAGGCTGTGCCTGCCCTAGTGACTCCATGGTGTGTAGAACAGCAGTCCTCAGGCTGTGCCTGTCCTAGTGACTCCATGGTGTGTGGAACAGCAGTCCTCAGGCTGTGCCTGCCCTGGTGACTCCATGGTGTGTAGGACAGCAGTCCTCAGGCTGTGCCTGCCCTAGTGACTCCATGGTGTGTAGGACAGCAGTCCTCAGGCTGCGCCTGCCCTAGTGACTCCATGGTGTGAGGAACAGCAGTCCTCAGGCTGCGCCTGCCCTAGTGACTCCATGGTGTACGGAACAGCAGTCCTCAGGCTGCGCCTGCCCTAGTGACTCCATGCTGTACAGAACAGCATTCCTCAGGCTGTGCCTGCCCTAGTGACTCCATGGTGTGTGGAACAGTAGTCCTCAGGCTGTGCCTGCCCTGGTGACTCCATGGTGTGTAGGACAGCAGTTCTCAGGCTGTGCCTGCCCTGAGTGACTCCATGGTGTGTGGAACAGCAGTCCTCAGGCTGTGCCTACCCTAGTGACTCCATGGTGTACAGAACAGCAGTCCTCAGGCTGCACCTGCCCTGGTGACTCCATGGTGTGCAGATCAGCAGTCCTCAGGCTGTGCCTGCCCTAGTGACTCCATGGTGTGTGGAACAGCAGTCCTCAGGCTGCGCCTGCCCTGGTGACTCCATGGTGTGTAGGACAGCAGTCCTCAGGCTGTGCCTGCCCTGGTGAATCCATGGTGTGTAGGACAGCAGTCCTCAGGCTGCGCCTGCCCTGGTGAATCCATGGTGTGTAGGACAGCAGTCCTCAGGCTGCGCCTGCCCTGGTGAATCCATGGTGTGTAGGACAGCAGTCCTCAGGCTGCGCCTGCCCTAGTGACTCCATGGTGTGTAGGACAGCAGTCCTCAGGCTGCGCCTGCCCTGGTGACTCCATGGTGTGTAGGACAGCAGTCCTCAGGCTGTGCCTGCCCTGGTGACTCCATGGTGTGTAGAACAGCAGTCCTAAGGCTGTGCCTGCCCTAGTGACTCCATGGTGTGTAGGACAGCAGTTCTCAGGCTGTGCCTGCCCTGGTGACTCCATCGTGTGTAGAACAGCAGTCCTCAGCTGTGCTTGCCCTGGTGACTGCATGGTGTCCAGAACAGCAGTCCTCAGGCTGTGCCTGCCCTGGTGACTCCATGGTGTGCAGAACAGTAGTCCTCAGGCTGTGCCTGCCCTGGTGACTCCATGGTGTGTAGGACAGCAGTTCTCAGGCTGTGCCTGCCCTAGTGACTCCATGGTGTATAGGACAGCAGTTCTCAGGCTCTGCCTGCCCTGGTGACTCCATGGTGTGCAGAACAGCAGTCCTCAGACTGTGCCTGCCCTGGTGACTCCATGGTGTGTAGGACAGCAGTTCTCAGGGTGTGCCTGCCCTAGTGACTCCATGGTGTATAGGACAGCAGTCCTCAGGCTGTGCCTGCCCTGAGTGACTCCATGGTGTGCAGAACAGCAGTCCTCAGGCTGTGCCTGCCCTGGTGACTCCATGGTATGTGGAACAGCAGTCCTCAGGCTGCGCCTGCCCTAATGACTCCATGGTGTGTGGAACAGCAGTTCTCAGGCTGTGCCTGCCCTAGTGACTCCATGGTGTGTACGACAGCAATCCTCAGGCTATGCCTGCCCTGGTTGAGTCCATGGTGTGTAGAACAGCAGTCCTCAGGCTGCGCCTGTCCTGGTGACTCCATGGTGTTTACGACAGCAGTCCTCAGGCTGTGCCTGCCCTAATGACTCACTCCATGGTGTTTACGACAGCAGTCCTCAGGCTGTGCCTGCCCTGGTGACTCCATGGTTGCACAACAACAGTCCTCGGGCTGCGCCTGCCCTGGTGACTCCATGGTGTGTAGAACAGCAGTCCTCAAGCTTCGCCTGTCCTGGTGATTCCATGGTGTGTGGAACAGCAGTCCTCAGGCCGCGCCTGCCCTGGTGACACTAGTGTTTTCTCTAGACTACTCCAGTTTGGGTGTGAGTGAACATGTGAACCACCACCACCCACTGGCAGAACCATTAGTCGTAATTGAAAAATAAATTGATCATGTTAATGAGAATGACCGCCGTGAGCTTACCAAATGCATCAGAAGCCGTGCATGGTGGTGATCCAACTCGTGTTGGGCTCATGAGCCTTTCAGACACCCAGACCTGAAGGAAGCAGCGCCCTCACTGGAGACCCATAAAGGGTGGCACCCTGACTGCATCACGTTGTCACTCATCACGAGACTTGCCCAGAAGTGTCCTCTCAGTGACAAACCTCCGAATCTCTGTCTTTGGGCTTAACAGATTGTGACAATCAGCAAGCCCCACTTCACACTGACATCTCAACCTGCCTCCACACTGACACTCTGCAGCTGCCATCTGTGTGGACCGTGATCTGAACAAGCTCTTTGCTGGTTCCTCGTCTTACCTGGCCACCTGCAGCGACTGTCCACATGTGCTCTCTGCCTTTGCCGCTGCTCAGCCTCTGGACCCTGTGGCTGCCTCAGCCCTTCCTTAGCCCTCTGTAACACAAAGCTGTGGAGGCAGATGTGTGGCTTGAGTGTTTAGATGTTAGAGATTAAGATCAGAATAAAGGACCTGCCGTGGCCAGGCTTCGGACCGCGGGGGCCACAGTATCCAGAGAGCTGCTGCCGCGGAGCGTAAGTCCTGACCTGTGGGAAGACACGGTGTGTCTGTCTGAGTTAAGGACACACCCTCCTGACAGAGGGAGACCCCGAGTCTGGCTCTGGTGCTGGGTGGATGGAAGCACCATTTCCTGTGAGGGGGCCCTGGGTGCTGAGGGGGGACATGGCAGCAATGCCACAGCGCACTTGGGGGCAGGAGGGGGCGCCGGTGAAGCCCGGTCAGCAGGCGCACACACATCCTTGGGCTCGGGGGCCTTCCTGGGGAGATGCGGGGACTCGGCAGGCGAGAGGTGGCACCTAGGCCCCTAGGAATATTCCCGGGAAAGAGAGGCCGGGGGTCCTGGATGGCCCAGGGACAGCGATGGGGAGGGGGAGGGGTAGTGGGCAGTGGGCGCTGTCCCCAGAGGCTGGCCACAGCCCACAGCAGCCCGTGCAGGGAGGTCCCAGGCGGGGGCCGCAGGGTTCTCGTACTCTGTGATCTTACAAAGGAGCAGAACATGAAAGCAAAGGGAGGAAGCCGTGGGCTCTGCACGTCGGCCAGAAGTTCCCAGGACAATGGCCCTGGGGCTCCTCAGAACGCAGCCCCGGCCACCCCTCCGCGCGGCCAGGCCTGGGAGCTGCCCTGTTTGTTTTTGTGCCGGTGCTTTGAGCTCCAACCTGCGTCTTTCCCCTGCGTTCCAGGGCTGTGTGTGCAGCCTGGTCCCTTCCCGGGTGCGACCGCCTCTCTGGGCTGACATCAGCCCTTAAAATAGCCCCCAGACCACATTCTCAGGAGGCAGAGACTCTGTGTTCTCAGGGGAAAGTCCCTGTCACGGCTGAGATGAAGAAGGCAAACTGCCAGCCCCAGGCGGTGGGCACGACAGCATGGCACAGTCCACGGACCTGCAGCCCGGGTGCCCGGTCCTTCCTCCCTCTGTCCCTGGGCCCCTGGGAGCGGACAGCTTGTGGAGAGTTGGCTGTAGATTCTGTCGCCACCAGGGCTGGACCCCGAGACCCGACCTCCGTCTCGCCCCTCCAGAGCCAGCAGGGTGGCACCTCCTGGGGCAGGTGGTGGCGCAGGCGCTCCTCTCTGATGGCCTTGCTTCGACTGCAGTCATGGTGGACGCTGTCCTCTGGGCTTGACGTCCAGGGATTTCTCTCCTTTACTCCACACTTTTCCTTTACTAACGGCACACACTGAAGGGCAGGAGCAATGAGCTGCCCGGCCTGGTGCCTAGGGGAGACCCACAGGCTTCTCAGCCTTGCAAGTGAGACTCGGTTTCCCCACTAGGAAAGGAAGGGCTTCAGGGGACACTGGCAGGACTCCCTACAGCTCTTGTCCCTCCTATGCCACGCAGCCACCTGGAGAGATTTGAGAATGAAGGCACTGCGTGCTTCGGGATGAGGGTGGCTTCCCCATGTGACCCTGGCCTGCGGTGGGTGAGGACCGAGCGTGTGGGGATAGGTCAGCCTGGTGCGGGGGTGCGGCCCGCTGTGTGCCCGGCCTCCGGTGCCAGCGCAGCCTGCAGCGGGCAGACACTCCTCACTGAGAGGTCCTGAGTGAGGGGAGCCGGTCACAGGAGCAGGGCAGGAGCACCTGCACAGACCTCTGCTTTCCCACTTGTGTTTGGACACCCAGGCCAGCATGACCTCTCGGCCAGCATGACACAGACGTGATCTTCTAAAAGCAAAACACTTTCTTCTTTAAACACAGCCTTGAGCCAACACCTGGAGCCTGGGAGGAGCGGGCCTCCTGGTGATGCTGGTGACCCTGACACTCACTAGTGCGCAGAGGCCCTCCAGGTCCCGTCCCAGGGCTGGTGTCCTGTCTGCAGGGGCCTCCCGAAGGCACCCACACCCTGACGCCACTCAGTGGAAGACTTTGGGCTTCTGACCTCCAGAACCCTAGGAGCCGACCTGGGTCCACGAGAGGCCACGGAGCCACAAACTCACATTCACACGGACGGCAGCCCCGTTGCCAGAGGCTCAGCAATGGCTGCACTTTCCCAAATGACAAGAAATACTTGGGGTCCAAAGTACACCGAAGAATGTCTCCACCTGTCCCAGAGACAGGATCCAGTGTCAGAACCAGCTCCAGGCCACCCAGGTGTCACCCAGCCCCTGGGAAACAAGGAGAGTTCTGTGGCTCCTTGATGGGCATTCCAGGGGCGGCCATCGCCGGGCACGGGCGCTGGTCTCTGCAGGAAGAGATATGCTCCGGGAAGCTGCTTGCTGCTTTCTGCGGGGGCCAGGCTGCCGGTCACGGCCACCACAGGAAGGCCTGAGGCGGAACAGGCCCAGCCTCTGCCAAAGGAAGCTGCAGGTGCAGCACCAACTTTGATCCCTGAGGCTGTTTGAGGAGCTCAGTGAGGGTTTATCCTGTGTCCCCAGAGCCACAGGGGTCATCACTGGGCTGGACAGACAGCAGCATCTACTTGTTTTTCTGTGCCGTTTCCCTGGTTTATCCGACAGTGAGCTGATGTTCAGAGAGGCCCATTAGGTTGTTTGCAGAACCCCGTCTCCCCTGAAGGAAGAATTTTAATGCTATAAAATAAAAATGTTATATCTGTGGGGATTTTACTACGCACACGATCAGGAAAAACACAAAAACAAAAAATTCCTGCTGTGAGGCAGAAGGGCAGCTGTGGGCTCACAGTTTGCCCAGGTGGAGCAGCGGGCAGTCTGGACCCAGGGCTTCAGCTGCGGCCGGCCGGCTTCCCTGAGTGGAAGGAGCTGCCAGGAGCTCTGCAGGTCATTCACTGACAGGTATCACCGAGCACCCCTCCCGCCCCGTGCTAGGCTCTATCCTAGATGGCTCAATTGTCCTTGCCCCAAGGAGCTTAAGTTCCCCGAGGCAGAAGCAGCAAGTACAGAGCACACCTGGCGGCAGGTCTTGGGAGACACAGGGTAAGGCCTGGAGCAGGACAGCAGAGGCTGGTGGAGAGGCTGGGGGACTCCAGGTGGAGGCAGGAGGCTGCAGGACCCAGCCCCAAGGGGCAGGGTGAGGGGCTAGGAAGAGGAAGGTGGGACAGTCATTGCAGGAGCCCAAGGCACAGGGCCAGGGCCTGGCCTAGAGACTGCAGGAAGCCAGGGTGGCAGCTGCGGCAGGGCGGCACCTGGGGAGCACAGGGGCTTCTGAGACCCCGACGCAGTGGGCCTCTGCCTTCCCGCAGTGCAGAGGAGCTGAGCAGGAGCCAGAGTCCAAGAGCAGGAAGGGAGGGGCACCCCAGCCACGAGGCAGAGTGCCCCTCCTCCTGCCCCTTCCAGCCCACACCCCGCCCCAGTGCGGGTCTCGGAGTTGGAGATGTCCACATCCTAATCCTGGAATCTGTGGCTCTGAGACCTTGTGTGCAAAAAGGGGCCTACAGAGGGCATCAATTCGAGGGGCTTGAGACGGGAGGTCATCCTGGATGATCTGGTGGACACATGATCGCAAGGGTCCTTTAACCAGAGAGGCCACAAAGTCCCTCCTTCTGTGTTCCAGTGGCCAAGGACACTGAGACCCCCGGGGACTTGGAACTGGGGAGAAGGGTGTTAGTCCTGGTCTTATGTGGTGTGGGGACTCTGGGGTGGCCTTGAGAGTGGACAGTGGAGGACACCCCTATGCAGGGGGACGAGTGTAGCTGAGAGAGGCGAGTGGGCAGCCTTGGCCCTGGTGGCTGCTGGCCCCGGGGACCACCTTCTACTTGCCTGCCCTGGTTCCCACAAGACAAGGACATTCAGCATCTGTTCCCTGTGCCCTAGGAGTCCTTAGTGATTTCTTTCCCTTGCAACTTGGAAGCACGTCAGGGGAACCACGCTCTTCCTCTTTTAATCCGAGAAGCACAGTCACCAGAGTGGGAACCCTTGCAAGGTCCGCGCTGCCTACTCTGTGGACATGACGGTTCTAGGACCTCATCCCCACTTGAGTGGCCTGAAGGACGAGCGGACCCTCCGGCCCATCAGGGGCTGGCGTGGGCGACAGTTGTCCACCATGAACTCCTCCTCTTCACCAAGCGGGGAGAACAGGAGCTCCCGGAAGGCCGAGACCTGGAAGAGAGCGAAGGAGAGTGCAGGGAGCCGTCCTGCCCCTGGGGCCCTCACACCTTGCACAGGCCCCTCCTAGGCCAGATCAGGGATGGCCCTGTGTAGAGGACACTGGACGTGATGCCAGGCGGCTCCCAAGGCAAGGTCTTAGAGGGCATCACGATTGGCACCTTGGTCTTTAAGGCCACTTGCTCTGGAGGAAACCATCTACCATAGGAAAACTCAAAAGCCCCGTGGACAGCCACAAGGACAGGAAGTAAGGCCCCCATCCAACAGCCAGCAGCCTCGTGCCAGCACCCGGGCATGAGTCCTCCAGCCCCCACCGAGCCGTCAGGATGGGGCAGTTCCTGCTCAGGGCACCGTAACCCCACAGGGACTGCAAGCAAGGACCAGCCAGTTCCTAAGCCCTAAGTTTCCTAAGAAACTTTGAGAGAAAATACATAGCCACTATCAGTGATTAAGTTTGGAGCTCTTTGTTACACAGTCAAAGGTGACTAGCACACACTGCCATTCCTCCACATCTGTGGGTTCTGCATCCTCGGATTCAACCCATGCAGAAGTTAAAACTACTACCCCCCAAAAGAATTCTGTCTGTACTGAACATGCACAGAGATTTCCTCTGTTCCTTATCCCCAATCAAGAAAACCATTTACATGACACTCACATCGTGTTAAGTATTAAAAGTAACCGAGGGATGACTTGGGGCATATTGGGGACGTGAGCAGGTCCTGGGCAAACACTGGGCTCAGGGACTGCGAAGATCCAGCTGTCTCCCCCGCCCCAACCCTAACCCTAACCCTAACCCCAGCAGCTCAGTGTCAGGAGACCTGTGACAGGCAGAGTCCGGCTCCTTCTCCACCAGCCCACACGGCTGGGATTCCTCCCAGTCAGGGCAGGGCAGGGACATCAGTGGTGCCCGAGGGCGAGCTCCAGGGTGAGGAGACCCCCACACAGGCCACGACGGGGTCCCAGCCCACTCACCTGGCTGGCAGCCACCTGGACGGGCTGCTTCTGGATGATCCAGGTGACGGACTCTGCCAGGGGCGGGGTGGTGAGGGAGCCCGAGTAGGTCCAGTAATCCTGGCAGGCAGGCAGCAGACAGGAGGGGTTGAAGGGGCCCATGGCCGCCCGCATGTCCTGGGAGCAAGAACCAGGGGCCCTGGTGTCAGTGCTGGAGCGGGAGGGAGTGGGGCGGCCGCCCTCCGTCGGGGAGGTGCTTCCCGAACAGGCCACTCTAGGCAGCTGCCACTGCCTGGTTCTGAAGCAGGGACAGAGGTTTCCACCCAGGACTCACGACTTCCCTGGGAGCGCTCCTTCCCGAGCTCTGGCCGCGGAAAGCTCACACTGCTCTACTGTGATGAAACACGGGGACACGCTGGTCCCCAGCCGCTTTTACCAATGCAGCAGGGCACCCGCGTGTTCCCGCTGTGCGGCCATCTTGGGCTCTGGGACTATGCCACCCTCCACACCCAAGGCCATCCCACCCACCAGCTCCCCACGGGAGCCCTGGCGTCTCCCGTGCCCCTTGCTGGCTGGTGACGTCCACTCGGTGTGCCTCACTGAGTGGAGGCTGCGCTCGGGGGGTTGTGCCGGCGATGCCCCTGAGCTAACGTCCTCTGTGTCACCCACACTGAAGTAGGGGCCGCTCTCCTGCTCGTGCCTGAACACTGCGGTGTGGGACCCCACATCTTGGTCTTCTCACCGCAGAGGACCCCTCACCGGGGTGCCGGTCTGCTTTCCAGCTCTGGGGCTGCTGGTGCTGGGGGTCTTAGATGTGTGGGGTCTCGGCGTGTGGCCTTCTGCCCCTGCACGTGTCCTCGGGGCTGGTCACGCTGTGTGTGCAGGTGTGAATGCTCTGGTCATGTTCCATTGCAGATGACCTCCCCACGTCAAGGCCCTTCCTCAAGGACCTCAAGGCGCTTGGCCAGAAGGCGACACTGGGGCACCCGGTGTGTGGGGTGGCCATGGGTGAAGGCGTCTACTCCAGGGTCCCACTGAAGCCAGATTTAAAGTTAGGCAGTCAGTGTAGTTAGGTAAATCGGGCCTGATATCGAGTGAGATCCAAAATGGAGGCCATGCTGAGAATGAATTCCCGGAAAAGCCAAACAACTCCTGGAATGTTAATGAAGTCCGGGAATTGCAGGACAACTCCTGGAATGGTAATGTCCCCAAGGCCCAGAGCCCATCCCAAAGAAGTGAGGATGAAACGGCCCCCAGCAGACTTGACGATGCTGACTCAAGCCCTTCCTGCCCAGACGACTTCTTTGACCCACCTGTGCCCCACCCCTCGGGTCTTCCCACCTACACCCCATCACCGAAGGAACTATAAAATGGGGAGACAGCCGCACTTCCACGGATTCCCTCTCTTGGAACCCCTTCTTCCTCCGGGAAAGTCTTCTACTGTCCTTTAATAAACCTCTGTTTTCCACTCTGACCTGGCCTGGTCACCGGTCAACGGCGGTAACACCACTGTCCTGGTCCGTAAGCTGCTGTCCTACTTTCCGAGGATGAGCGTCCCACACGGAGTCCACAGGACTCAGCCAGAGGGCATGACATTGGGGAGAAGAGGCAAAACTCGGGGCAGGAGCAAAGGGCGGGGGCGGAGGGCGCTGGCGCTGTGATGCAGGTGGCACTGCCCTCGATGAACTGTCCCCACCTACTGGCTGTGTGCCCCAGGGCAGGTTCCTCGCCTCACTGAGCTCTGGTTCCCCAAGAGGTGACAGTCCTAACCCAGAGGAAGGACCACGGGGCCATTGGAGAGACTGAAGATGAGACCCATGTAGAGTGCTGTCATTTCCCTCCAGCAAAATTTGGAGGTGCTGTCTCCCCCTTGAGCCCAGGCAGGTTCCTGTGGCTGGGTGGTGGGCAGGGTGTCACAGAAGTGACGCGGGGTGGCCGTGGAGGCCAAGGCGTGGAAGAGACGTGAGTCCGCCTGGCCCCTTCTTGAAGCTGTGCCCCTGAGCCGCAGCACCCTGCAGAAGTGGGTGCCCTGAGCGGCCGTGCTCAGGAGGCCCGGGAGGGGTCCCTGCCGCTGGTCTCCCAGCTCCGGTGTGGCTCAGGGCAGCCGGCCTGGAGGAGTGGTGCCAAGTGACAGGTCTCCTGAGCTTGGAACCCCAGGGGAGGAGCGGGCTGCTTCAGGTGGCCTCCCTGGGGAGGGGCTCACCGGGTGCCCAGGGTGAGTGGCACAGCCAGCCACCTGGCCCAGAGCCACTCCTACCACCGCCCAACGGCAGGGAGTCAGAGCTGCCCTCCAGTGTCTGTCTCCAGGCTGCGGTCTCCAGGACTCTCCCAGGGCAGACACTGGGGTAGCTAAGGGAAAGCACTGTGGTGACAAAGGGGACTCCAGGCCTCACGCAGCAGGTGTGCAGGTGTGGGTCTGCCCTCCCCTCCCCCGGTGTGCCCCCTGCTGTGTCTCCACAGAGGGGCATCCAGGCTCTGAGAGGCTGAGTACTGCCCTGAGCCCCGCGGCTCACACTGTTCTGCTGTGGGAACGCCCGGAAGTCGAGGCTGGCAGACGGGAAAGCTGGGCCAGGTGACCTTCAGGTGCCCCCATCCCCTGACCTTGAGGCCCTCCAAGGCTGGTCCCCTCATCTCTGGGGTCTCGGCCTTATTTTTCACGGGGAGACTGTGGCCCCGCGATCAGCGTGGGAACCAGAACCAAGCCCTGGCAGCACTTCTCGATCGTCCCCAACCCAGCTCTCCCTGGGGGTTTGCCCAGAACGTTCTGTGTGCGCTCACGGGGAAGAGCCCTGCAGACCCAGGGGAGGAAATCAGACCCCCGTAAACACGGCTGAGCCGCCAGCTTTCTTCCCACCAAGAGGTGGAGCCCACCCTGCCGGGTCGGGGCTGGTTGGGAAACATCCGCACCCCAGGTTTATTCTGGCAGGGGCCTGGCACCTTGGCCTTGAGGCCCTCTGAGCGGGGAAGCGCAGTGGGGGTGACCGCTTGGAGGTCGGCACCAAGGGGAGGAGGTGGGAGATCAAAGCCTCCTGGCTGGCCAGGAAGGGCTGCCTGGCTTTCAAGTGCAGCCACTGGGCCCTGGGGGAAGAGCCCGCCCCTCCCGCGGCCACCTTGGCTCCTTCCTCCTGGGGACTCTTTTGTTCAGTACTGAATAAATAAACCCTTTTCTTTGGAATTTCCACCTCTCCTTCAAAGTCCCCTCTGGGCTGACCTTGGAGAAAAGCGACATTGTTCTCCTTGTCACCTTTCTGAGCCATGCCAGTGACTAAGGTGTGCAAAGGTCGCCTGTAGGGACAGGCAGGACCAGCCGGGCCACCGGGCACTGGCCACACGACAGCTTCCCTTCCCTCTCTGGGCTCCACGTTCTCCAGGACAGGGGTGATGTGAATTAAGACCTTCCCAGAGCACGCCCGGTGGCACACGGGTCAAGACTGAGGTTCTGATTTGCTTTAGAAGGAACTTTATGACCAGTAAATGTCATCGCCTTGGACCAAGCTAAAGATTTTTAAAAGCAAATCAGTGATGATAAGAGCAGTCCCGCGGGCAGGCAGGAGTGTCCGACCCTCAGAAAGCTGCCTGATCCCGGGACACCCGAGTCGACCCCAGCAGACGAGCTGAGGAAGAACGGGGTCTGGAGTCCCTGAGGGGAGAGGTGGCCTCCCGGGCCAGGCAGGACCTATGGGGAACCCCACCCCAGTCCCAGCACAGCGCTGGTGCCCCATGCCCTCCTCGACGCCCCTGCCACTGCACTCTCCCTGCCCAGGGGGCGCCTCTGAACGGTCTGCCCGTCCACTAGCTGCTCCCCAGACTCGGAGCTCACCTTGTGCTTTATTTCTGGCAAGACGTCCACCAGCCTCTGCAGGGCCTCGTGGCGGGCCCCCACCTGCAGGGCACAGGCACAGACGTGAGCGGGGAGGGGGCTGAGAACACGCCTCTGTGCGGGGCAGTGAGAGGGGCCGCCCGGGGGTGCTGCAGCCCTGCGGGCGCCCTTACCTGCAGGAACACGGCCAGCACGGCCAGGCCCTTCTCCCCCAGGACGGCTTCCTCGTAAGCCGGGTACTTCGCAGCGTTCCAGTGAACCAGGTGCAGCTGAAACACAGCGGCCGGGTGTGAACACCAGGCGCTCGGCCTCCATGGGGCCGACACAGGGCCACTCCATCACGTGAGTGAATCGTGTTATGGCCGCCCGGCGCGCAGGAGGCCAGCACCCTGGGGCTCCCAGGCACTTGGCAAGGCCACAGGCCCGGGGCAAGAGGGAGGCCACTGTGACTACCAGGAAGAAGAGGGCCACGGGATTACGCCAGACACAGCCCAGGACTGCAGTGGGGCAAGTGGGTCCCAGATGCTGCCCCTCCTGACCCTGGAGCCCAGCCCTGAACTTCGCCCGTGGCTTTAACACTCCTTCAGTTTCTGATGTAGGAAGATGGATCTGGGGTGGCGGACGTCTGCTGGACTCCATGCCAGAGTTGGCCGATGAGACGGGTTTGCCTGGAGGCCGGGGGTGAGCTGGGGAGGGGTCCCTCACGGGAGTGGAAGGTTGGCCAGTGTCCAGGGGATGGTGTGGCTCCCCCAGGAGGGGCCTGGGCCTCTGTGCAGCTGGCCCTCTGCCTTGGGTGCTACTCTGGGGGATTCAGACCACCACAGATTAAAGACATTGGGTCAAGACGCTGTGTCTGGGCTGAAGGAGCAGAACTCTGGTGCTGGGTAGCAGGTGGCCTGCAGATGGCCTAGAGCCTACAGGACGGGATGAGTCCTGCGCACACGCACCACCAGGCACATGATGGGCTCGAGCACCGGCGGGTTGGTACCCCAGGGTGCTGGGTCCAGTGCCCTGCAGGACCCAGGGACAAATGTTCATGTTTCTGCTAAGTGCCTGGCTTAGAGGTGGCCCAGGCCACGAGTCCCCGGGCTCCTGGACGCTGAGGAGCCCTCTCTGGCCAGCACTGCACTCTGCCGAGGCACTGGGCCCAGGCGCTCTTCGCAGACCTCACTCCCAGCAGGAGCCAGTTGTCTGGCCACGTGCCCCTGGGGTCCAGGGTGTGTCTAATGCTGCCCGCGGGCCCCCCTGAGTCATTTCCCTTCATACCCCCTCTTTGCAGCCAGGTTTGCCTTCCCACCTGACCTCCACACCCCAGAGACGGCCAGCAGGGACCAGGCCCAGCCTGACTCAGAGACAGCCCCGGTGGGTCCCCTGCTCTCATTTGTTACCCTGGCAGTCGACGGCAATGACCTCCCTGGGAACAAGTGGCAGACACACAGCCACTACCTGAAAGGAACACTCAGGGCAGGAGGAGCCACAGCCCACCCTGCAGGTGCCTCTGTGTGCAAGAGCAGAGGTGACAGCAGGCAGAGCTCATCCCCCGTGGGCACCGTGGGACAAGATGAACCCAACCAACCCGTCACTTGGGAGGCACACAGATTCAGGGTTCCGTGGGGACAGTGGTGACCAGTGGACAAGGCAGTGTGGTACTCACAGGGTGGAGATGGCAGCCTCATGGATGCTGGTCCAGTTCTTTCTGTGTCTGAAAGTCACCACTGACCACTCCACTGCGATGCATGATCATCACCATTCAGACCCCCTGTCTCTTCTTCTGCTAACTGAGCATGCCTGCATCACCCTCCTCTTTGGACAATGGTGTGATAAAGTGGGTGGTGGGGTGCTAACTGCTCTGCCCGGGGCACTGAAAGTCCTGGGTCCCAGGAAGTGCCTCACATCTGGGCATCTGGGATGGCTGGCATCTGCAGGAGAGCCTGGCACATGGAAAACACCGGGACTCGCGCTGCCTGGCCCACGTCACCTACGAACCTCTGCCGGGTATGTGTGGCCGTCCACCGTGTGCTCCGAGCCCCGCTCGTCCACTGCTCCCCAGTGGAAGTGGAACTGCCTCAGTCTGTAGTGGTTTTCCAAAGGCCCCCCGCTGATCCCTGCGAATGAAAGGGCAGTCTGTGACTCTGAGTTCCCCTCTGGCTACGGCGGTGCTTGCAGCACCATCTGCATCTGGTACAAGTGCGCTCTGGAGCTTGGTGCCTTGCTGAAGGGACAAGCTGAAGGGCAGGGTTTCCTCTTTCTGGTCCCCTCTGCTCACCACCTCGCCCGCGCAGGCTGACCCTGTTTTCAGAAAACGCTTGAATGCACGCAGGCACCGCACGCGGCCTGCAGGGAGCAGTGAGGGCCTCAGCTCCTGCCCAGGGCAGAGGCACCCGAGAGGCACACCTGTCCCATGAGTTTCTGGGATTTTCTTGAATTAAAAAGGAGGTTTAAGTCCTATCACCAAGTAACTCAATAACACAACACACAGGGAGCAAGGCCTTTCCGGGAACACGTTCTGGGGATCAACATGCCACCTGCTCACCAATCCCGATCCCACACAGCTCTGTTTAGTCCAGGCCCACCGCTGAACCAGGCTACACGAGCACTCCTTTCTAAGTCACCTGAGACACTCGCTGTGGAGGCCACGGCTCTTACCAGCAGGCCCGGGAGCACTGTTCTCCAGCGGCACAGTGCCAAGCGTGGCCTCCTCAAGAGCTCGGCTAGCTTGACGCCCAGGCCCAGAACACAGCTGGCATCCCTGGGGGAGCTGGCTCCACAGTCCAGGGCAGGGCTGGGTCTGCACTTCAGCAGACTCCGGATGACGTGATGCCTGTGGTTCAACCCTCAGTTGCTGCTCATGTGGAGACAGTCGGGGCTTGTCTTTTTCGGCCGGAAGGAGTGCCGGGTGCCCAGGGCCGGCCACTGCGCGGTACTGGCTGCAGAGCTGGGGAGTGGCTCAGGCGCTCGCAGGGCCCGGCTTCACCCGCTGCACAGTGTGCTCTGCATGGCCCTCCCGGGCCTGGCTGCTGTCAGGTCCCGGAGTGGCCAGCACAGGGGAATGTCCCTGGGTGAAGGATGCCACGGAGCACCCAGTGCATCTGTCCTCACAGGAAGTACTCACAGCAGAAGGCATGGGGTGTGGGCGCAGCGGCTTGCCAATTCTGCCAGGCCAGGAGAGCCCCCTGGGAGGGATAGCAGTCCTGGCCACCCCAGGATCCTCAGAGCACCAGATGCACCTGTGAGCCACAGAGGGGCGAGCTGGAGGGACCACGGGGACAGCCACGCCCGACGGCGTCGTCTCTACACTGACACCCTGGACAGCTGGACGGGATGCAATCTGGTGGATGCAGCTGACCAGGCCCAGCCAAGGGTCACCCTGTCATACCTCAGGGCAAGGCCCATTTCTCTTTCCACCGGGTTCAGCACTTAGTTCAAGGAAGGGTCCTTGAAGGTGCCCGTGGACCCCAGCAGGTGAAGGAAGGGATTGGTCAGTTCATTGACTTGTTTGTCCAGTCACTCAGCCACTGGATAAGCAGGTCTATATGTCACAGTGGGATTTTGCCTTTCTTCTGGCAGCTTGGGAACTGTCTAGGATTTCTAGAAAAATCCACCGGACACTACAAGTACTCAAAGACTGGATTGGCAAGTTGGCTTTGCCTCCAACTCGCTGTGTAATCTTGGGCAGGTGGCTTCGCTTCTCTGAGCCAGAGCATCTCTACCTCTAAAAGGAGGCCTGCAGGCAGGAAAACGGAGATACTGTCACTTTGTGAGATGCTGTCAGGTGATGGTGACGACGCTGGTGGTGATCACACATCACAGAGACTTTCAGGACTTCAACTCCTTCACTATTTTTAAAAAAGAGCTGCCAGCTGTTGCTCGTTGTCCCCTGCAGCTCACACATCCTAGGACCCTGGGCAGGCACAGGAGCAGGTCTCCCTAAGGAATGATGTCCTGCACCAGCTGGACGCGGCTGGACTTCCGCCAGCAGGGCTTACCCGCAAAGGCGCCCGGCCCTCCTGCCTGCAGCTGGGTTAGGAGAAACGGGAGTCACCTAGACCTGCCGAGCAGCGGAGAGCAGCAGCAGAGCCCAGAGACAGGGAGGCGCGGGCGACTGCCGAGCCCTGCTCTCCTCAGGGACGCGAAGCCCTGCAGGTCGGGCTGGACCCCAGAAGGCTGGCTCTGGCCCCTGCAGCAGGACGCCGCGGGGCCTGGATTGGTGAGCACTCTTCCCCGAGGCCCCGCTGCCCAGAACGCTTCACAGAAACGCCTCACCAGCAGCAAAACACAACACCCACTTAAGTAAGAAACTTTCAGTTAGAGTCTGTCCTTTGGGATCCTGGGCACCTTCCCATGGCAAGCCAGAATGTTCCTCCTTAACGGGCCTGTTCTGCAGACGGGCGGCGTCTGCTCACTTGCATGGAAACAAAGGTCTTGATGGAAACCATGGTTACCCCGGGCTGGAGAGCCAGCCAGCTCGCACACACACCAAAAAGCAAAACAGAACAACAACAAAAACTGCTGCGTAATTAAATAAAAACAGGGGAGACACCTGCGCCAGCCCTGCCAGGAGGGTTCCTGGGTCTGGGGCTGGGCTGGAGCGCCCCCTGGTGGCACACAGGTGGAAACGGACCGGGAATGGGGGGGGCCTTCCAGGAGAAAGGGCGGGAGCAGAAGCACAGCCCTTGCTGGAGAAGGCCAGAAGGAGCCTCTGCAGCTAAAGCCAGGGAGGGGCGGCCAGGGAGGGGTGGCCAGGCCAGGGAGGGGCCAACAGCTAGGGCGTGTTTAAGTTGGAACAGAAGATTCTCACTGTGACAATGTTTCCAAAGTTGGAACTCACTGGCAAAGACAGCGCCAGCCAATGGCAAGGGTGTTTATTTAAAGACTGGAAATCCCTGTTCTGTGGCTTTCTGTAGTAAGCACACTGCGGCCCAGTGTCAGGACTGGGTCTGGAGGCTCACCCGGCTCCTCCACTGTGAGCCTGGTCCAGGAGACCGTGCTAGGCAGAGAGGACAACAGGTGGAAGGAGAGCAGGTCGCAGAGACAGATGGACGTTCCATGGGGCTGGACGTGGGGTCTGTGCAGAGGACACTCAGGAGGTAGGGCTGAGGGGCAAGAAGGAGCCTGCGGTGGCCAAGCAACGGGAGCCTCAGGCGCTGGATGTTGACTCTGCACAAAGTGGACAGGTCACGCGTAAGGACCACCCATGTCTGCCCTGGGCTGTGGAGCCAGTCTCCGGGGACGGCAGCAACAGCCCCCACTTTGGAGCCAGGTCCCCCAGTGACGCATGCTCTGTTCCAAGCCTGAGTGTCGAGTAGCTGAGCTCTTGAGTACCCTTGGTACTGTGCCGGTGGAGAACATTGTCCCCAGGCCTGCTGGTAGAGAGCCGTGGCCTCCACTGTGAGTGCTTTGGGGACTGAGAAAGGAGTGCTCAAGGTCCCTAGTGGCTGGCGGGAGGAAACCACGCAGCGTGGACTTGGTCTCCCATCGGGGCAGCAGTTGGCCACAGTGGGTCAGCACTTAGCAGGGGTCCTGGACGCTTGCTGGGGCCCATTTTACACAGACAGGAGCAGCTACACAGTGGCTGCGGCCTAACAGCACTAACAGCAGGGGCGCTCTGGTCACGGGAGGTCACGGGAGGTCCCAGGGACCTCCTTCTTACTCTGTTCACTCCTGCGGTCCTGAGGGGAGTCACCTGCCTCCGCTCTTGGCCACAGCTTGCTCCAGGGCTGGGTCGTCCCCCGGCTAGCCAGGGTCACTGTGATCGGCTCAGCCCAGGCCGGTGGCGGAGGCTGGGAGGGGTCTTTGCTGCTTTGCTCTGCGGGAGGTTGAACTTTCACCTTTGCCACCCTCAGGAAAGTCATGGCCCAGCCCAAGGCAGCCGGAGTCCACCAGGGAGAGCAGGGCCCAGAGAGGGCGCTGAGATGCAGGCTGCGTGGCTACACACCCTGGGCTTGGTCCTGTCCTGGGGACGCAACGAATTTCCCTCTTTGCTTAAGCCAGTTGGAGTCGTGTGTCTGCCACTTGCAATAGGAAAGAGCCGTCATTAATGTGGGACTTCCTCATGCACAGAGCAAAAAGGAGCCCAGAGGCTGCTGGGGTTTCAGGGTGCTGTGGGCGGAGCCATCTGGCCTTGGCTGGCGGCTGGGGGTCTCAGCTTCCCAGCTCTGCGCTCAGCGGCTTCACCTGAGAAATGGCACCCGCAGTGTGCCACCAGGCCGTCTGGCTCTGACCTGTGCCCAGCCTGGAGGGAGCTGCTCCACCTCAGCAAGGCTGTGCCCCTGGAACCTGCGTTTGGGCAGGTGAAGGGGCCTCTCCTCCTCAAGAGAGATCATCTCCCTGTCCCCGGCCCCTTCCCTCAGTCTTCCTGGGCCTCCCGTTCCCTGCCGACACAGTGTCAGGAAGGTAGGGTACTGCTCTCGTCCCCCCTTCCTAAGCTTGTGACCCCACTCATGGTGCAACAGAAGAGGAGACAGACCCCCAGCCAGACAGACTCACCTGACTGCTCAGCAGCATCGTCAAACTCCACCTGGAAGAAGTAGCCCGTGTTCCAGATGCAGCGACAGGACGCGGGGTCATAGGACACTCTGAGCGGCTGCAGATGGGGGTCGTAGACACTGTCCCTCCGCTGGATGTTGATGGGAGATTGCCTGGTGCCCCCTGACTTGGAGACCTGGCCTAGGGACACAGGGAGAGAGACCCTGACTGAGCCACTGGATGGAGATGGCGGACACAGCCCAGGGCCTGCGCAGGGGAAAGCCGGCCCAGCAGGGAGCCTGGAAGTCCCCAGGCCACCCTGCTGCTAAGCCTATGTGCCTTCCCAGGGCCCTTCACTCAGGCGCTCTGGACCCGGAGACTTGGAACCTCCTTCCCGCCCAGAGTGGAGACTGCCTGCATGTGCTCAGAGGGCCTCCACCTGTGTGCACTGTCCAGAGTGTGGCCACAGGGAGCCCAGCAGGGGCCTGGGGAGGGCAGGCCACACAGTGCATCGGGCCCTGTCCTGTGGGAAGGGTCACAGGAGGTACGCCACCCACAGGAGTAGCCTCAGGAGCTCAGCAGAGTTGCCCCTCACTCCAGGTCCACCTCCAAGTGTCTTGAGCTTGATTTTAAAGGAAGATCCAGGATCAGGAATATTTCAGAGGGGCTGGGGGTGTAGCTCGGTGGCAGAGCGCTTGCCTCGTCCGCGTGAGGCACTCCGTTCCATTCCCAGCACCACATGTAAGCAAGCCAATAAAATAAAGGTCCATCAACAACTAAAAAAATAAAAAGAATATTTCAGAAAACACAGAAAGGTTTGTAGGAGAAAAATAAGCTGCTCAGGGCTGCTCCCCCAGTGGAAGGGCCCAGGCTGCTTTCTGGGAAATGCCCTCATAGCGAGGTTTTTTTTAAGTTGTAGGTGGACAGAATACCTTTATTTACTTATTTATTTTTATGGGGTGCTGAGGATCCAACCCCGTGCCTCACACATGCTGGGCAAGTGCTCACCACTGAGCCACAGCCGCAGCGCCCCCCCCGCCCCCCCCCCGTTTTAAAAAAAATGAACAAAATGAATGAGAATCCTACTCTGCATGTCATCTGGTAAGCACCAAGAGCTCATCTGATGGTGAGATATCAACGGTGCGATTTGGGTTTTTGTTGTTTTTTATTTTCAGAGCTGGGGATGAACCCAGGGCAAGCGCTAAACACAGAGCCACCCCAGCCCAGGGATTACTTTTTAGTGGTGCACTCGCACTACACACTGCTTAGGCCCTTGCTAAGCGCCGAGGCTGGCCTTGAACTTGGGATCCTCCTGTCTCTGCCTTCTGAGCTGCTGCCATACCTGGCTATGCCATGATTTTTAAACCGGATTCTTTAGTGATGATATTTAGAATTTCCCCAACTTTTCATAAATTTAAACAGCTGTAATGAAGTTTGTCTTAGTTCTCTGTACACTCATCTGGATTATTTTCTTTCCTATAAACTCCTACCCACAGAGTTGAGGGTCAAAGGGCATCTTCAGAAAAATTCTAGAAAACTAAGAATTAAGAATTATAGTCCTACTGGGACCATGTCTCCCACCCGGAGAGTCTAATGGCTAGCGCTGTGTTTTGTTCTTTTTTGATGAACTGTTTTTAGGAGGTGCTGTTTAACAAGTAAGCATCAGAGGCCAGTAGAACACATCACACTTTTCTAAATTAGACGTAAAGATTGTAGAAACAGAGAGTATTTATTCTGAGATTGTATCTTTTCTACTTTGGTGTTGAAAGTCCCTCTTGGGGGCTGGGAATGTAGCTCCGGTGGTGGACTGCTTGCTCTGCCTGCACAAGGCCCTGGACTCAGTCCCCAGCACCACAAAAATAAATGAGTAAATAAAACAGAAAAGTCCTTCTCGTGGGAAATGGCGGTGGTGACGGTCGGTGGGTTTTCTGCTTTATGTTCCAGTCTTCCTTCCCGGTTTCCCACCCCAGGTGACGTGCATGGCAACCATGGTGTCTCTAACCAGAGCGTGAGCAGGCCCTCTGCCCCTCATATGCCCGTGCTTACATGGCCTCTGACGCTCTAGTGCTGGGTGGAAAGCCCTGACGTGGTTGGCCACCTGCCCTTTACAGACCAGGGGTCTAGCCCCGACTGAGACCCAGGCTTCTCGCGTCCCTGATGAATGGCTGCCTTGGCTCGCCAGCTCTTGGTGGCTGGCAGTGGAAGCCACCCACCCTGTCCCCACTCTCCCAAGACCTGAAGTTCCACCATGAGAACCCCTGTGCCTGTTTCCCTCCGGAGGGGCCCTATTTCAAGGAAATTCTGTAAATGAAGAGGTGTGATCAGTGACCCTCACCCTCGCGGGGAGGCAGCTGGGAGAGGTGGGGACGGTGGGACGTGCAGAGTGCACCCAGTGGGCAGTGGCTCTCAGCCTGGGCAGTGAGAGTCCTTCTACAGTCCTTTGGCTCTTCCAAGAGAAGATAAAAATGCAGAATTCATGCAAAGCCTCCAGTGTCCAAGTGCCGTTTTAAATGCTTTAAACGTGCAAGACAGAGACACTGGGCCCCGGGCCGGCTCTGCCTGCCCCCCGGTCAGCACTCCCCAGATGCCATGTTCTGGGGTGTGGGGACCAGGATTACAGTGTGTTGGGGTGCACCTCTGCAACAGGCCTACCGAGGTCGGCTAGGACAGCGTGCACTGGGACGCCCTGCATCAGGTATGGACACACACTTGCCCCTGCTCTTGCCTCACGCCCCGCAGAGATGCTGCAGGCCACAGAAAGCGGCCAAGGCTGTGGCCAGGCCTGTGGTTGGCAGATACATCCACAGGGGCTCCTGTGGCAGATGATGGGACTGTGTAGCAGCCACAGGGACCCTGTCGGTAGCCTCCCTTCTGGCTTCCATTCTGATACAGAGCAACAAGACCAGCAGTCCTGGTCTTCCATGTCCCCACTCTCCAAAGAGCCGTCAGCGCAGCCCACGTCCTGACCACACCTGCTGGGGGGCGAGACTCAGCGCAGCCCACCCGCCAGCCTCTGCTGCGTCCCAGCGACTTCGGCAGGCAGCGGGCAGTCAGCAGGCCAGGCAGCCCCGTCCAGACCAGCCAAACACGCACAGGAGGCCCTCAGGCGTGGGGGAGCCCAGAACTCCTGACGCGAAGACAGATGCCGTCTGCACACACAGGCCACCAACAGGAGATGGCTGTGCTGGCCCAGAGCCTGCTGCCCGGGAGAGGCACGGCACCCTCCACGCCTGCCGGGGCGGCCACACGGGAACACCCGACGGGCTTCAAGCACTGACCCAGGCCTGTGTCGCCAGGGCCAGCACTGCAGCAGGCCAGCCTCAGGGCCCGCAGCAGACCCACTAGAGATGGCACCAGTGACACTTCGGGGGGCTGACCCACAGCCCTGAGCCCCAGTGTCCGCGCCCGTAAAACAGGCATGCCTAGATGCTGTGTCCCAGGCACAGGGGCACGACGAGCGTGTGAAAACCTGGTGCACACCAGACTCCGGGTGGACATTCCAGCCTCTCCAGAGGAGGGACACCAACTGATGGTGCCCTGGAGGGACACCAACCTGATGTTGGACCACATCTGGAAACCACAGGGGCCCCTGGGCTCTGCACTGGCCCTGCTGGGAGGCAGCTTTGGCCTGCGGTGGGGGCACTTGGCCTGAGGGGGCACGCCATCCCTGGGCACTCCTGGTCCAACTGCAGGAGGACTCTGGTCAGTAGCTGCTCTCAGGGGCTCCCAGGAGTCAGCATGGAGAGGAGAGCCGCGTCTGCACCCCACACAGAAGGGTCTGGAGCAAAAACCTCATTACCCCCCTGTCCCTTCAGCAACAGGGACATTCCACATGGGGTCCCTAGAGTAGTAGCATCACCTGGGCCCCGCCCCAGACCTGCCTCTAAGGTCTCACCAGGGAAGGGAAGACACTAATGCAGAATGTGGATCTCCCGGGGCCTCTCAACACTGATTCCCAGAGGTGACTTCCACGAACAGCTTTGGGCCAGCCTGGGACACTGCTCCTCACCCACAGAAGTGTGATTGCAGGTGCTGGAGGCTGTTCAAAATACACTTGCCTGAAGTGTAGACACCTTCAAACCTATCCTCCCTTCTCTTCTTAGCTACCCCTCAATAGCACCAGAACCCCAGATCAGAATGCTGG